>NC_143014.1:311179642-311189642 GCF_055824585.1 Amblyomma mixtum
AGATTTTCAACAATGCGGTCCTGTGCGTGAGACCAGAAGTTCAAGCAAGGTTAGAAATTAAGCAGCATGAGGTAGGTATAGACTTGTTTTGGGAGCACATGCCAATACAGCAAATCAGGGGGTACAAGGTGACATGGGATGGGCATCATTCGAGAGCACATGAGCTAGCACCAAGATAGAATTTGAGGAGCGATTGAAAGAAATGAGGGAAAAAGCAGTGGGCTTGGAAAGTTTTCAGTTACTTATACATGAGAAATGCCATTGCTCAAAAAGAAAAATACGGCATCATCGAACAGCCAGTCAAAGTGAGGCTGCGGCAGGGCTCCATCTGCTGATTGATTGATTGGAAAACGTTTATTGTCAGCACTGAGCCCTAGTGGGCATTATACTAGGTGGCTTCGAGCCCATGGCTCTTGGCGACCTTGTGAGCCCACTCAGTGGCCCGGACTTGCGTCAACGGGTCTGAGCTGGCCAGTATAGCCTCCCACCGCTCTAGAGAAGGGACTGGTAGTAGGTCCGCCGGTGGCGGCGCCTTTTTGCAGCTCCATAAAATGTGGTCATATCCGGCTATCTCGCCGCAAGTAGCGTTGTATTGTGTTGGATACATGTGTGCTAGTCTCGACGGGCTAAAGAAGGCTCGCGTCTGGAGCCGACGCCACGTTACCTCCTGGCTTTTGTCGAGCTTTTTGTCTGGTGGCGGATAGATCCTCCTTTCCTGTTTGAACTGATTGGTGTATTCGTGAAACGATATGAATGCATCTCTCGTGAAATTTGGGGACTCGACCCGGCTCACTGCTCGGCTGACATAACCTCGAGCTGTACTGTGAGCCAACTCGTTTCCCCTGTTCACCGAGTGTGCCGGCACCCATATTAGTTCCACCTCTCTTTGGTCCCAGTCTTTATGTCTTAATATTCGTTCTGCCTCCTGGGAGATCATACCCCGCGCAAAATTGTTGATAGCCACCTTGGAGTCGCTAATTATGGTGACTGCTTTGGTGCTGGCCATTGCCATGGGGATAGCCGCCTCCTCCGCTGTCCCTGAGTTTTTTGTTTTGACCGAACCGGCCGTTAATGCTTCACCCGAGTCGTTCACGGCCACGACCACAAAGGAGTCGCCTCCTTCGTATTCCGCCGCGTCTACATAGGTTGTGTGTTCCGAGCCTTCGAGCTTGGCTTCAAGGGCCTTTGCTCTGGCTATCCTCCTGCCTTCGTGAAAAGCAGGGTGCATGTTTTTTGGTAGTGGTTTAATAGTGAGTAATTTTCTAACTTTGGCCTGTAATTTTGCCTGCGCGTTTCTTTCCGGAATTTTATCATGTAATCCTAGGTTGCTCAGGATCTTTCTCCCCGGGGGTGAGGTCGCAAGCCTCCTTAGTTGCGCAAATATATGTGCCTCGCATAGTTCCGTGGTGGTGTTGTAGATCCCCAGTTTAAGAAGTCTTTCCGTAGGAGTGCAGTGGGGCAGCCCCAATGCTGCTTTATATGCCTGCCTTATGATCCCATCTATTTTGTTCTGTTCCGCCAGCCCTAGCTTGAGGTAGGGAACGGCGTAAACTATTCTGCTTATCACGAAAGCCTGAACCATTCGGCAGAGATCTTTCTCTTTGACTCCCCGTCTTTTGTTAGCTATTCGCCTTATGAGCCTGGTTGTCATGTTAATTGTGGACTTAAGCCTGTTTATTGTCTCTGTGTTCTTTCTATTGTCCTGTATTATAAGTCCTAGGACCCTGATTTTGTCAACTCTGGCTACCGGAGTCTCATTTACCAGTACGTGAATGTCTCCTGCGTTGGTATCGCGTTTGCTAGCCCCCCGGATCACCAGAAGTTCGGATTTGCTTGGCGAGCATTTTAGTCCTGCCCATTCCGCGTATTCCTGGACAATATCGATCGCGTGTTGGAGATTTTGTTCTATTTCCCCATCATTTCCTGTATGCGTCCATATTGTTATGTCATCCGCATATAGCGTATGGTTTATACCTTCGACAGTCTTCAATAGCGGCGGTAGGTTCTTCAACGCCAGGTTGAATAAGAAAGGAGAGAGCACTGAGCCCTGCGGAGTTCCCTTATCTCCCAGCTTAATAGTTTCTGACTGGATGTCTCCTAGATTTATTTCTGCGGTTCTGCCGGTTAGAAAGTCCCTTACATAATCGTAGGCCCGCTTTCCAGGGGCAATCTCCGCCAGATTAGTTAGTATGACCTCGTGTTTGACGTTATCGAAGGCTTTATGTAGGTCTAGGCCCAGTATAGTTTTGGCGCCCCCTTTGTTGGGCGGGTCTATGATGTCTGCTTTGAGCTGGAGCATGACGTCCTGCGTGGACAACTTGCTCCTGAAGCCTAGCATCGTTTCAGGAAATACCTCCCTTTCCTCTGCGTATTCCTGGAGTCTGTTTAATATGACATGTTCCATCAGCTTCCCCAGGCAGGACGTTAGCGATATCGGCCTGAGGTTGCCCACTTCAAGTTTCTTCCCGGGTTTTGGAATAAAGATTACTTTGGCATGTTTCCATTGTGAAGGTAGACTACCTCGTTTCCATATCTCATTTAGGTAATCTGTGACTGCCGTGACCGAGACTAGATCTAGGTTCCTTAGCATTTTGTTGGTTACCCCATCTGCCCCCGCTGCCGACGTGGTTCTTAGTTGACTCATTGCTCTCCATACCTCCACTATCGAGATGTCCTCATCTAGCTGTGTGTTCTCTGCTCCTTGGTAAGCTGGAGATGAACCCCCTTTGTCTGTGTTAAGGTACCTGCTCTTCAGTTCCTCTTTTAGGTCCGCGGCTGTTCCCTGGTATTTGTGAATCAATCGTTTAAGCTGCCCTTGTGCCGCCGACTTTGTTTGTCCTGGGTCTAGTAAGTGGCGAAGAAGATGCCACGTGTTCTTGCACCCTAGCTTTCCATTCATTTCATCGCAAATTTGTCCCCAGTGTTGACGCTGAAGCTCGTTTGTGTAGTCTTCTATCTGTTTTTCGAGTGTCGATATTCTCTTCTTTAGCCTTCTATTGTGTTTCTGTTTTTTCCACCTCTTCAAGAGGCTCTCGTGGGCTTCCCACATGCGGGCCAGCCTCGAGTCTGTGATGTCATGTTCGGTGGTTGGGGTCTGTCTAGTGTGACGGTTTACGTCTTTTTTGAGTGTCTCAACCCATTGATTTAGATCCGATATCTCCCTCGGAGCGGTTCTGTCCCGGACTTTTCGGAGGGTGTCCGAGTCTGTCAGCTTCGTTTCGCGCAGCTTCCCCTTCATCGGCCTGGTTTGTGTTTCAATCTCTATGATGTAGTGATCGCTACCCAAGGTGTGTCCTGTGTTTGACCATCGTTCACCCTCGAGGTCTTTGCCTAGCGTCAAGTCTGGGGACGTGTCTACGCTGACGCTATTGCCTATCCTCGTGGGGTCTCGCGGGTTGTTTAGTAGCGTGAGCCTTAAGTTTTGGATTTCTGTCCATAGTTTGTTTCCCTTAGGGGAGGCCGTTCGATATCCCCATGCCGGATGCGGGGCGTTGAAGTCCCCCGTGATTACTAATCCCTTCTTATAAGATAGTCTAATGGCTTTACGTAATAGGTCCGCCAGCCCTGTGCCCCGGTTTTTCGGTGAGTTGTATATATTCAGAATAGAGAGACTGTTGTCCCCCTTTCTGTTTGGGATTATTTCTAACATCACGTAGTCCTCGCTTGTGTTTTCGAGTGCGTGTTGTGTTGCCGTTAGATTTCTATGCACTAGCGTGGCCGTGAACGACTTGGGTTTGTGCTCTTTTTGCACTTCTAGCGGGGTGTACGCGGCGTAGCCATTTAATTTGACCATGCCGCTTGCCTCCTGCAGCGTGATTACGTCCGGTGTGGTTATGTTTTTTTGAATGTATGCCTGCAGGTTCCATCTTTTGGACTGGAAGCCTCTGCAGTTCCACTGCCAGATTCTAATTTGTTGGCGAGGGGCCATGATGTCCTATAGAGGCTGCTGCTGCGGTTGCAGCGAGGGGAGGGTGTTGCCGGCAACAGGGGGAAGCCTGGCTTCTATGTTTGCTAGTTGTTCCAGAATTTGCTGGAAGCAACCCATGGTTCGTTCCCTGAACGTGACGAATTCCGCCGTCAGATTGTCAGCACGTTCGGCTATTTTGTCTACCCTAGCGGTAAGGACATCAATTCTAGCGTCTTGAGCGTCAACCCGCTTCAATAGTGTGTTCATGTCGGGCCTAACCTTGATGTGGGTTTTAGCCGATGCGTCCTCGTTAGGACTTTCAGCCGCCTTTTTGGGAGTAATGTCGTCTGTGTTTTCCTCTCTGGGTAGAGGTCTTTTCAAGGGGACTCTGGTGTCTGTATCCATTGCGTTTTGAATGTCTCCCCCTTCATATGTGTCACGCGGGGGCGCCTGACTCGCGTTTTGTGATTGTTGCAAAGGAGGTTTTTCGACCACCTTCGGCTGTCTTGTATTAGCGTGAATGAGTTTCCTCAGCTCCGCCATTTCCTTCTTTAAGGTGTCTAGCTCTCTGTCCCTCTTAGCGAGCTGCTCTACCAGTTCCTTCTCCCGAGCGGTTTCCCAAGAAGAGGCCTTATCTGGCCAGCTCACCTTTTTGCCCGCGTCTCTGTCCTTGCTTGAGCCTCTTCCTCTGCTCGAGCTGCTCTCTCTGTCAGGGCCCGAGCTGGCGCCTCCGGTCCCCGGTAATGGTGGGAAGGAGCTCGATCTGCATCTCCCCCGGTGGCCTTGGCGGGTGCCGCTGTTGTCCCTGGTCTTCGGTCTTGGTTGGTGTCCGGAGTCAAGTTGCCCCAGGTCGTTCTTGGCTTTATAAGGTGCTTTCTTTGCCAGCCGATACTTGCAATTCCGGCTGCCGGTGTTGTGTGGCCCCCCGCATACGATGCATTCGGGCTTGCATGTCGGCAGTTCTCCCTCCGGTGGGTCTGGATGGTCTTCGCCGCATCTGCGGCAACGCTTTACCCATGGCTTATAGCACACATCCGTCCTGTGTCCCGTCTTCCTGCAGCTGTAGCAGGTCTCTACCCGCTCTCGGTACGGGTAGACGATGAACACTGATCCCCAGTAGAAGACTTGTCTGGGAAGCTTTTTCTCTCCAAAGGTGATGAGAATAGATCTCGACTTGCCAATTCTTCTGGCGTTGAGTACTTCGATGTCCGGGTTGCGTTTGATGAATCCTTGACGGACTTCTTCCGGTGTTCCGATATCATAGGCGTTGTATACCACGCTCTTAATTGCGTCGTCGGGAGCCGCGACGTAGGGTGCCATGGCGAGGGTCTTCTCCCCGATAACTATCGTCTTTATCCTCGCGTAGGTGCTCGCGCGTTGACGATTCGGTGTGCTGATCGTGTACGTGTTGTTCACGGAATTGATTCTTGAAGTGTCTTCGTCCAGGACATCTCCGTATGGTAGTTGCGCGGCCGCGCAGGTGGCCTGTAGTAGGTGACGTGGCACGTAATCGTTCAAGTTCCAGCCTCTGGGCCTGTAGATTATTTTATAGTCGCTCTCCGGGAGCTTCGACATTGGTGCTCTTTTTCGGATGTTCGGGTCTTGCCTCTTTTTCTGAGTGGCAGTCGATTTCTTCGCCCCGGCGCCGTGATCGCCAGCGTTCCCGCCGAAATTCGCGGCGGCGTTCGTGCCAGCGTTTCCGCTGGCGTTTCCAGGCTTCCCGCCTTTTTTCTTCATGCGGTCGTGCATGCTGAGAACGGTCTCCCACTCACCGTTCTCAAATTCCGAGGGTGCCAGTTCATCTCCGTCGACGGCGTTGATCATCGTGGTGGTCACGGGGCCGCCCCAGGGGCCGGCTCCCGTCGATGCACGGGTAGCTACGCTAGGTCTGGGCGTTAGGCCTAGCTAGCTCTCACGCGTCCGAGAGGTGAAAAGTCCCATGAAATGTGAAATAGTCCACCGTTTGCCCGAAATCCAGTGTCCCCTTGCACGGAGGGAGAATCCGGATCTGTTCGCGGTAGTTTCCGGCCCGCAGGCCCAAGTTGAACGCCGAAAAACAGCTGCTTGGCGGGAGCGCATGCGACGCACGTCTGCACCGCTCTGACGCGGGTGGACTTCCCCTCCATCTGCTGAAAATCACTCACCCATCGACACCCACTAGTCCCACCTTCACTCACTGTATTGTGCTCATTAACGGCTTCAGACGAATCGCTCAGCATTCGGCTGTTGTTCAGGCCATCATTCACGCCAAAGCCGATCTCGCACAACGAGGCTCACCTGTGAAGTTGCACTGAATCCCTGCGGCACCCTTATCCCGAGGCAATACGAAGCTAACCTTGCCGCCCAGGCCCATAAACCAAGGCGGGCGCAGCACGAAGACCCTTGACCCCCGTATAAACTCTCTCGAAGCCAAGAAGATCGAAATCAAGTTATGAGCCCGCCTGCGCCTTACCCGTCTCTGTTCATCCCTCCCCCACACAGAGACGCCGCGAAAGCCCCGACCGCGGTCATGAGACATTTCCTGGCTCACGCCCTTCTCTCCTTGCAACTTCAACACTTCATCCAAATCCATTCCTCCAACCCTCCCTCCCCGTCCCTTTTCCCTTCCTGCTGGGTCCCGACCGACACCGAGCACATCCTTCATAGATGCCCACTACATGAGCCCGGCCGCCAGCAATGAGCACTGCACTACCCTACAGGCCACCTTCCGGCGCTTCTCATGAGCTGTCGCCCAATGGGTCAAACTCACTCCCGACCACGCCCATAGTGGTTACCTGTCCCTTCCGTCGTGGATCTTGCAAGACTGCCGGCTTTGGATACAGCTCCGGTTGTGACTACTACCCTATCGTCTAATTTTAACGCGATGGCGTACAAGCTTCCGTTGTGCAGACATCGTCGGTGCTGTGAGGGAGATACCCGGAGAAACAACCAGGTGCGCCACCTAGGTCACGAGCCTTTGTGGCGTCATCATAAACTGCCCACCGTATTGTGGGCAAACCGACCACAGTGACAGATGGCAGCTAAATCAATGAACGGTCACTCGGAAGAGAAACATGGGTCGCACAAGTCCCACCGGTGGCAGCATCTTCCAGCATCGCTTAAACGCTGAAGTATTGCTCTAGAAGTGGTATGACTCCCAGGGATATATGATATAAAATCGAGAATGGCCATTTCCGCATATATGGGCACTAATTAATCCATAACGCTATAGGGAGCAAGTGTCCCTTCCAATTTTAAATAGACCACTGTCCATCTCTGCTGTCGCTGATCGCAAGACTACTGATGCGGAAAGACCAAAAAGCCGGCCAAGCCCACATCAGTCCAGTGTGGTATCGAATGGACAGCTTGCATAGGCTATTAACGTCGGGCCATCCTCCCCAAGTCCCCGCTTTTTTTTTTACAAATAAACGTTTTCTCAGTTTAAAACAACACCTCCCAGCGCATGTCACTCCGTAGCACGCGTGATACGTGACCTTTTCGGTCACACCCGCCGTGTGGTGCTCACAGCGACACGTGCGCTATGGAATGACGTGCGATGTGGTCTTTGTTTTGCTCTCGCTAATGACACGCGCTTTTCGTAAGCGCGGGCCTTTGGCGTGACCGTCACGGGCGCGGGATGGCCAAAATTAATTGAGCCACAGAGCGGGGTAATCGTGTTTTCCATATATTCCAAAAACTGATATGGCTGTTACTAACGGCCCGCAACAAATGTACAATCGCAACCAGATCCTGAACTATAATAGTTAAGAAATTAGGTATCAGAAATTGTTTAACCAGCTAGCTTACTATAGTTAGCATGATTCAGCTTTTTTTCTGATGTCCGCCAACTAAGGTATTGCTATGCCGCAGCATCCATCTGTATACATCAAAAAGCGCCCCGCCGCGGTGGCTCAGTAGTTACGGTGCTCGGCATGCTGACCCGAAAGACGCGGGTTCGATTCCGGCCGCAGCGGTCGCATTTCGATGAAGGCGAAATTCTAGAGGCCCGTGTGCTGTGCGATGTCAGCACACGTTAAAGAACCCCAGGTGGTCGTAATTTCCGGAGCCCTTTACTACGGCGTCCCTCATAGCCTGAGTCGCTTTGGGCGTTACCCCAATAAACCAAACTAAACCAAAAAGCCTTAAAAAAAAAATTAGTCGCGCGCTTTCCTGAACCACCTGCTACGTAGATACGTTCGCCGGCAGTCGGCCGCTCGCTGGGCGTGCCAACCAGGACGCTCTCTGCTTCTCGCCTTTATTCGCTTGCCGATAGCCGGCCGGAGTGAGCACGACGGACGAAAATGTAAGCGTTTTCTCAACTTAGCCGAGCATGAAGACGAAAGCGGCGCGTATGCGTACAAGGACAAATTGATCACGATCATCCAGAAACGACAGATGTCGTGGGATTGCTCACGCCTTGACTACAAAGCCATTACTAAAAAAAGGTATTTGCATGACAGCATGTGGACCTGATCACTGCTACAGAATGAGAACAGCCCAAGTGATTTCTCCGCGTCGTTCAGTTTAACTGTAAATAATAATTTGTGCTCTTTGATGCCACGATATAAAATACAGTTTGATTGCAAACTCAAAGCCGCTTTTATTTGCATCTTGTTTAACAAAAGTATCGCACTGCGTCTGGCAACACTAAAACCACCGCAACGCGTTCCGCTATTTTTTCGTCGCACATCTGGCGCAGCCCACCGAAGGTACGCCAGCGTGCCGCCACGCCTGTGTCTGGTGCGCAGATTTCGTGGGCATGTTCGTCCCGTGCTAGTGGGTGAGCTTTTACTCGACCCACTCCTGTCGGGCAGACATGGCAGTAATTGAATTAGTGTAATGAAATGAGAGTAAATTAGTTACCTTTTCCGGTAATGTGTGCTGTAATTAATTACTTTTTTGGTCTAATAATTTAGTAATACAATGAATTACTTTGGCACCCCGCTGCGGTGGCTCAGTGGTTACGGCGCTCGGCTGCTGACCCGAAAGACGCGGGTTCGATCTCGACCGCAGCGGTCGCATTTCGATGGAGGCGAAATTCTTGAGGTCCGTGTGCTGTGCGATGTCAGCGCACGGTGAAGAACCCCAGGTGGTCGAAATTTCCGGAGCCCTTCACTACGGCGTCCCTCATAGCCGGAGTTGCTTCGGGACGTTAAACCCCAATAAACCTAAACCGAATTACTTTGGGTGAGTAATTTATCAGCAGAAGTAATTAATTAGTTTCAGCTAGTTTTTTATGCTCCACTGCTCTTTGTGTCAGCAAGGCGTTGCTCTCTCGTATGCCAACTATAGGCGGCTTGAAAGCAGGAACGATGCGCGCCAAGCCTGGACCAGTGTAACGAATCGGCAGGTATATACAGGATTGGGTGAGACCGTGCGCCCGCACTGCGTCCAGGCCACCGGTGTCCTCCGTTGTCTGCTCGCTGCCTGCGGGCATACGAGGACCAGAGGACTGCACGTGTCGCGAGCATCTCCCAAGCAACCAGACGAAACAGGGCTTGGGCCACCGTACTACACTCCAAACACGAAAGGAGTAAAATGGGAGCATGCTGTCCTCTTGCGCGCTCTCTTTAAGGGGCCGGATGAGCTGCCCAAGCAGTGGGTTAGACTTCCATCACTAAGAATGCAAAACACTTACGGACGGCAAGGGAAACAAATTCCCTTTTCAAAAGATGTCAAACCTCCTTTATTTGCTGACCTCAGGGCCTCCGGTGTAGCGTTTAGAAGCCCCCTCCCAATGCTAACTGCATCAAAGCAGTCTGTACATCTAGTGACCGAAATCTGCTCCAAAACATGAGCAGCATTCCCTGCTTTTAAAAGGGAGAGTGCGCTAGAGTACAGCTCACTCCCTTCTCACTCCCGTATGGGCTTATTCCTCTTCAGAGTGTAGAGGCAGATCAGCGCGCGCAGCGGCTCCCATGGTTGAATCGGCCAAGGGTCAGAGCGGTGCCCGATTAAGGCCGATTCACACGACGGTCCGTTCGCCCGCGGCCCGTGCACTACGTGTTCATGCGTCAGAACATTGAGGGGCGCGCTGGATGGATGGATGGATGGATGGATGGATGGATGGAAGGATGGATGGATGGGTGGGTGGGTGGATGGATGGATGGATGG
>NC_143014.1:311192142-311292142 GCF_055824585.1 Amblyomma mixtum
GTCCACGCAATTTTTTTGTTGCTCGTGCCCGTCCCGAGCCCGGCCCGAGCACGGTCCTGAGCACGGCTTAAAGCCCGTGCCGGATCCTTCACCGCAGCAACTCAAGAGATAAACGGCTGACTCTGTGCGCGTACAGACTCCTACTACACAAGTAAAGAAGTGGCCGGCAAGACGCCGAAATCGCAATAGCGCTTGAAGAAATTGGTTTCGTAAACACAAAAAAGAAGCGAAAGTAAGGCGGATTTGCCCGCTCGGCTTTTTCAACCCTCTGTCAGTAGCTCCGAAGTCCCGAGAGTGAAATGAAAAGGGCTGCTACTTTAGTAATAAATTACTTTGCGTTAGCTCTAGATATTTAATCTGTAATTTTTTCCGTCCACAGGGTACGAAATTAAAACGTCCTCGCAGCCAAAGCAAGGATATTTCATTAATTTTTTTGTGAACACGATTTCACGGATTGGTTGAACTCATGGCGGCACTGGTCGCGTTTCAATGGAGACGAAGAAGAAAAAAAAAGCACCTGTTTATTGCGCAGTACGTGTTAAGGATTCGAACGAGCTTCAGTAAATATGCTCTTCTCCCATTTTCCACAGCGTACATATGTTCTTTTGGAAGACGAACACCCACAGTAAGAGGCGATCTTAGCACAAACAGTTGCCCGTCGAGCAATCGAATGAAGGTCCTTCTCCAGCGGTTCTCATGGGGCTTAAAATCTCCAGTCGCGAGAGGTACTATCGGGGACAAAAGTGGTGTACTCCACGCGTCGGGAGCCGGAGCAACGGAAAACTGCGTTGCAACGCCATCTACAGGCGCCATATCGGGCCCAGGTAGCCAATGCGTGACCTTTATTATATGCAGGCATGTCGCTTGGCTCGTTTCAATGTTTCGTGCTTTAGCTCGCCAAAATGCCGCAGTTTTCCGTTGCTCCGGGTCCCGCCGCGTGGCGTATACCCCTTTTGTCCCCGATAGTGCGTATATAAGCGTCAAAATATGCATCCAGTCTTCAGGTGGAAAGAAGTACAAGGCGTGCAATCGATGTGTAGAGAATGCGCAACGTAGAAACACGACTTCACGATACCATTCCTGGTGGAGGTCATCGAACCAGCCTTCACGTAGAAGAAAACTGGACCGACTCTAAACCTACCTTTAATTATGTCATAGCAGTCATCATTGCTAAACCAAACAGCAGCGCACCAAGGCATGATACGAAATTCCGGTGTTTAAATGGCGAGAAAAAACAATTGTTAAGGCAGGCGAAGAAAAATGGCCTTCCGTGTGCATTCCGGAAATAAAAAGCACACTGCAAAGAATATCGAGGCTGCTCAAATCCACTCGTCATTTGTTTGCTCTCGACTTGTCATCCACATACCAAATAACACTCGCAGATTTTGGAATGTCATAAACCTCAACATTCACCCTTGCGTATATATTTCTAATGGCGACAGTGTCCCAGCTGCGGAACCTGTATGACCTGTTCACCATTAAGGTATCAAGTCAACACCTACTACAGGCACAATAAACAATATGAGAATTTAGCATGCTGGAACTCAATGTGAGGAGAGTTCGTATTGGAAGCATTTGTCTGATGCGCGTGGCGCCTTCAGACGCAAGAAGAATATATATAGCGAATCTTTAATCCAGCTTTAACGTGCTCACTGCGTAAACACTTTATCGAGAGTATAGAGGAGGGAATATATGGTATCCCTTTAGGTATCTATTCGAGATGGCAGTGAAATTTTATTTGTTCCGTGTGCAAAAGGTTATAGAGACGGTCTTGAGTCAACAATGCACGTCGGAAACGCCCTCGGTGCTCCTATTTCTGTTGTATGTGCTCAAATGTTTTTCGCGGACATTCTACCAGCCGCTGCCGATGGCTCTTTCTATAGCGGTCAGAACAAGGTGTGTAACAGTGTACGGATCCATGCTTATTGGAATCAGCTGTTTTTGGATGCAGTGCAACATTAGATTGGAACCGGATTCAAGAGCGAACACGCATAGAGTTTAGGAGGGGCAAACACACTTGAGCAAGAAAAAAAAAATCTATTTCCGTAAACACCTGCAGACTTGCCTTGTTTTCTACAAATACTCCCTTTTATTTCTGCGGCCATGTTGTACGTGAATATCGGCGCTTTTAGGCAAACGTTTACGTTGAACCAGAAACTTTTGAAGCAATCGCTTCACTAAGCCATGTAAAGACAAGGTCGCCGTGCTTTCAGTTTTGACCTTGGAGCAAAAGAAAGTGAAAAACAACAAGCTCCCCGCCGGGGAATCGAACCCTGGTCTCCAGCGTGACAGGCCGGGATACTGACCACTATACTAACGAGGAGTTTTTTTCCTTTATTGCATGGAAGAACTTCCGTAAAAAGGGGGAAAACTTCAATCAAACTGGTTCGCGTCTCAAGTTACCGGGCTGCTCAATACGAGCTCGCCATAGCCCTAACTCAACACTGCATCCACATCAAAACCTCAAAATTCAGGGAGGCACACACATGCATCTAGGTACGGCTGCCAGCTTGGAGGTTCTTCGCGTGCAGCATATACACTCCTCACCAAAGCACACTGTTCACGATACACAGATTTGGACGATCTTGGTGGCTCGGCATGTCTGTCCATCACACGGCTTTTCCAAAGACTGAACAGTCCCATCAACACAAACAGATCATAAGGCACAACAAAGTTTTTGCCAACAGGCAGAAATCTAATAGTGTATGGTGTAATTTCAATGTCCTTCTTAAGAGTTCGTGTGGCTACTGCGAGTCTGCGACGATTAAAACCCAAAACATTCATGACGGCATATTAAGAGAGAGAGAGAGAGCACTTTAATGAAAAATTACTTTGCGCAGGGGAGGGAATAGGGGAGTAAAGATGGAAGGAGGGTGGTAGAAAAGTGTGCAGTCATTACTGGGACCATGAGAGCCTATTTTCGCGCATACCGTGCTTATTGCATATAATTCCCAACACGTTAAACTACAGTTACCCGAAGTTTCAGTCTATTCTAAGCGGTAGATATTTTCATAACGAATTTTCTTCGTTTGTCTTGCGACCTGCTTGCTGGTCTGGCAACCTCTGATCGTTGACGCCACAAGGGCATACTCGCCCCGCGTCGTCTGCTGCAGGCTGTTCGCTTCGTTGAGGGGCTTGCTCGCACAACGTGGACGGCGGTTGCCCGAAAAGTTTTTGTTTCTTTTAACTTAGCAAAATAAGATGCATTTTCCGTGCTTTCTGTTCGGAAGCCTTCAGCTTAGTGCATGAGCTTAGTGATCCTTGGGAAAACGGACTTGCTCGTGGCGCCAGTTTTCTGGTTACTGAGGAAACAGAAATCGGTGCACCCCTGCTTTATTATTTACACTTAGAAGGGGTGAAGCAGTGCAGTGAAAAACGCCTATACGGAAGTGTCCCGCACTCGTTATTGCGTAAAACATAGGGCGCCTCGATGCCAGCGCTGCTTTTCAGGGTGGGGACAGCCTTTGTATCACCCTGCGCCGCCTCTCGGAGCCATGTTGGTTCTTTCCGACCGGCCGTCGACCTGAACGGACCTGTGTGCGTGCGTTCTGTTCACTGTCCTGGTGGGGTTGTGGAGCGATAGCTCGTGTTTTGTGTAGTGTCTTGTGATGTGCGTGCTTGTTAACACAACATGACTGGCTGTTGTGTCCCTCTGTGCACTGGATCGAGCGCGAAAGGGCAACATCTATCTGCGATGGCTTAACACTCCTGAAAAACCATCCCAGTGTTACGCTAGCAAGACTGTAGCAAGTATGAGCCTACAGTAAGGCAAGCACATTTTAACCAGATAACCTTCCCGAGAACTTATAATCTTGTTTCTTATTATGGATTTGTAATCATATTTATGTAACTAGAAGAAAAATGACACGTTGCATGAGTAGGCTGACAGAAGCGCCTATTGAAGAGGAAAAAATTGCTAAGAACATTTTCAGCAATTTATTCACAATGTTAAGCAGTCAATTCACTTTATAAGATCTCAGGAAGGTTATCTGGATAAAATGTGCTTCCCTTACTGTAGGCTCGTACCTGCTACAGTCGTACTAGCGTAACACTCGACCTCGCATATTTTCGTTGTGTCCGTCGGTGCCCAGTTGTCGCGTATTACTTGCCGCAACCTTCCTGAGAGCTTATAAAGTGAAATAACTACTTAATATTATAAATAAATTGTGTTTGATTAATGAAAAATGTTCTTAGTAATTGTTTACTCAACTAAAACATAATGTGCAAGGTGACAGAAATTTAATTTATGCAAGCAGACAAGTGCTGGACTTTGTCTTTCAGTGTGAGAGGGCTTTCAAGTCCTTTGCTGAAGCCCAAGATCTGACCCGTCTGAGAACGCCTTTGAAAGCACTGAAGAAATTTATTGGAAAGCATGTAACCTTGCCAGAAAACCCATGTTGCCTCCACAAAGATGTGATTGGAAAACTTCTTGAGCGCTTTGTCTCCACACGGCTTCGCATCTATCTGCGATGGCTTAACACTCCCGAAAAACCAGCCGAGTGTTACGCTAGCAAAACTGTAGCAGGTACGAGCCTACAGTAAGGCAAGCACATTTTAACCAGATAACCGCCTGAGAGCTTATAAAGTGAAATGACTACTTAATATTGCAAATAAATTGTGTTTGATTGCTGAAAAATGTTCTTAGTAATTTTTTTCCTCTTCAATAGGCACTTTAACTGCTGTCGGCCTACGTATACAGCGTGTCATTTTTCTTCTAGTCACATAAATATGATTAGAAATCTATAATAAGAAACTAAATTATTATTAAAAGTGCTGCGAACACGAAATTCCATCCAAGTGTAATAATAATTGTAATAATAATTCCAGTGATGCTTGTGGGGAGCATACGTGTGAAAAATGTTCATAAAAAGGGGGTAACCCCGCAAGAAAATATTGCCACCTTCAGATTACGGTACACGGGACATGTGTCGCACACCCTCTTTGGAAACCAACTGTTTATGTAAGCAGACTGCTAACCAGACGGCAGAGAAGAAAATTTACATTTACATCACGGTGGTATTGGCTTTACACGCCCGTCCCCTTCTCTCTGACCGATAGATAACCTGCCGCCGCAACAGACCCAGCGCATTCGAAAGAACCAGGATGGCGCCGAAAGGAGTGGGTGTCCCCACCCTGAAAAGCAGCGCTGGCACCGAGGCACTCTAACACAACACACCTGATAGCGCCCTCTGGTAGTCTGTTAGTATTGTTAATCGTGTTAGTGTCGCTACATCGCGACATCATTACAGGTGGCACTATAGTAAGCTTGCGGCATGAAAGGAGCAGAGAAAAGTGCTAAATGCGACTGCCTCCCCTTTGCATGTGTGCGTGTGTGTAAGTCGAGCATACATTTCTTTCGGCAAGTAGAACCCTTTTGCAGAACCAAGCCGCTAGCAGAAGCCAACACGACTCGAATGTTTCACTGCCCGTAACGACGAATAGTTGCGGCCACCTAAACGAGTGCTTCATGATAATAGCACATCATTTAGCATTTACTCTGCGTTCGCTAAATCCACCAGGAATGCGACGATTACGATTACTGCAGCCCCGCGCTGAGGTTATTTACATAGCTGTGCTCAAACAGTACCGATCGTCTGCTTGGCATGACGCAAGGTGGGCTCTCCATATCTTAAATATTGTCTACTCTTGCCTAGAAAATGTATATTGACTGGTTTAAACACTACGATACCATTGCAATAAGAGCCGATGCTGCTATCGCCTGCATGGGAAACGCTTCGCGTACGTGAGCCCCTTCTTGTAAATTGTATCTGCTTCCTCCGATGTCACCAATACTTGTTTTTAAATCACTTTACCTGAAAATACGTTTGGACTACACTCGCATTAATGAAAACAGCCAAATTTGTTGTCCACAGTCGACGCCGACGACTGCTGCCGGCTGCCGACCTTCAACACGCATGCTCTGCAGACCGGGTCACATCGGCACTTCTCCCTTAGAGCGTCCTGCGACATAGGCAGTCGTCGCTTTGAAGTCACTGTAGCCGAAACTACGCTCGACGGCTATTTGCATGCGCTAAGAGCTGTGAATTCCCTCTCCGCAATCGCCGAAATCGCACACACGAATCCTGCGGGGACTCGCTATGCCTCGTCACAAAAGGGACAGGGGGCCGGCGGTCTGCCATCCACCGAAATTTAAGAATCTGGCAAAAGTTCACCGAAGCTCACTCTTCACACTACTACGATACGCGGTCGTTGGTCGTGTTGGCGTCTTTGTCTGTTCCCGCGTCACATACCGGTGCGTCAGCGACGGCATCTGCATACCGACCAGCCCACCGACCGTCGATCGACGTCGCATTGGCTTAGTGTGATCGGACCCTACCGGAAAACTACGTTACTGTTATCGCTTTTGCGACACTAGTCACTGATATATGAGGGACGGCTGCTACTGCAATCGCCCGCGAAAGTACAGGGGACAAGAGACCTCGCTACCCACATTGCATCAACGATAGCAGACGACGTTGCACCGTGTATGCCCTAGTGACACGAGAGCATTCAATATGGTGGCCGCTGCCGGTGAGAGGAGTTTCCTGGTCTCAATTTCGATCGCAGTGTTTCGAATATACAGTGCGCACCGGGCATCCAAATTTTGGATATTGAATCATAGGCTCTTGTATTAATTGCTGAAGTACAAAATTGCTATATGAAGAACGACCCTGTCGTGGCCCGTTGCAACGCAATACTTCTATGCATGATGGCTTCCTTGGATGAGACCGAAGTCAAGTTCCATGCATGGACAGCGGGGTGATCAAGTGTTCGGCAATTTAGAGTTAGTCTAAAACACGCAAAAAACAATAACATTGCACGTCGCTACTGTCTGTAGCAGCCTGAAGGACCTAATATAGAGTCCACTGTGAGTGGCACTTGGGTGACGAACTGCATGCATTGTTCATAGTGCACACGTTAGTTGGCGTACGCTGGTCATGTGAAGAGAATATGAAGCTCAGACTCAATTGTTGCCGCAGTTGTCACAATACGGACTGCTTGATTCCTTGAAGCGGTATCGTAGACTGTTCGTAAACGCAACATTAAGCCGAAGGCGATGATAAACTGTTTCTAGATGACGCGGAAGCACCAGTAGTGATTTCAGCTGTGGGTCGATGGAATGGAGAAAGGTGTAATGATGACCTGGCGAGTTCCAGAGGCGGTTCTTTTCATCCTGGGTATATCGTTTGGCAAGTTGGGACGCATCTGGTTTTGTGAAGAAGATGTGCTTGTAGTTACGGTGCTGCAGACCCTTGCGGACCGCTTCGTCTGCACTCTCATTGGCCAGAATGCCGCAGTGAGCTGGAATCCTCTGAAAAATTATGCAGTGTCCTTCAGCAAGAGCCAGGTGGTGCAAGTATCCAATGTCATGAGAAATTGGCTGGTGATTTGTTCTCTTCAGTAGGTTGGACAAGGTTTGTAGCGCTCCTTGAGAGTCCGTGAAGGTTACCCAGCGTCCTGGGTTATGGCGCAGGATATAGGAGACAGCTTCTTTTATTACGTATAGCTCTGCTGTGGTCGAGGATGTCCTACGCTATAGCCGCCATGAATTCATTTGGCCTGACGAGGGCACATAAAGGCCGCATGATGAGGAGTCGCGAAAAGTTGAGCCTGCAGCGAAGATGCGCGTGTCTTGCGAATACTGCTCAGCTTAGTAGTTCAGAGCAGCTTGCAGCAGCGCTGCCTGCGGCACGCCGTTCTTCTCAGTGACACCCGGTATGAACTGTTTGATTACAAGAGGTGAGAGAGTCCAAGGAGGAAAAGTTGGCGCCAGTAGTTTACGTGGCTGAGTATGGCAGGACGATGCAATCGTTGCATAGCTCGACCAAAACCGGAATTGCTGTGGGTTGTATGGACTCGGTGCAAGAAATGTTTATTCCCTTGAAGTACATGACGTAGATAGGTTAGAATAGTTGCCTGCGCGACGATGACCTCGAGCGGTAGAGACCCTGCTTCCGCAACTGTTCCCGAGGAGGAGGAGCTGTTCGGGAGGCCGAGACAGATCCGTTTCGCGCTGCTTCCAGCGTCCTCTTATTTGTAGGTGACATTTTCTGCAAAATCGGTAAACTATGCTGCAAAAGACCATCAACATAGGCCTTATGAAAGAGAACCATAGAGCGACAATTGCAGCCCCAGCGTTTTCCTGCCATGAACTTGAAGATTTGTGATGCTGCTGCTATTCTCACACGGAGTTTTTTAACATAAGGTATCCAAGAGAGGTTTCGGTCGATGACAGTGCCAAGGAATCGTTGGGCCTGTACGTAGGGTTCCAGCTTCCCACGGAGAAGGAGCGGATATTTGGTAATTTTTTTCCTGGTGAATACCATGGCAACACATTTTTTGCGTGGAAAGATGCAGTCCTCGAGGAACCAAGTGCGTGTAGATGTTTAGTAATGCTTTCTGAAGGCGTCGTTGCGTGGAGTGGTGCAATCTGAATTCGCTCCAGATGCAGATATCGTGTGCATAAAGCGTGATGTGTGCCCCCTGTGGTAAGTTTCGTGTTATTTGTAGCAGGGTCATATAAAACAACAGAGGACTGAGCACAGCACCCGGTGGTACGCCCTTCTCTACTGCGTGAGACAGTGTTGGTCACGGCATATTGTGTGCTTAGTTTCTTGATCGCTTTTACGTGTTTTGAAGCGATGGCTTCACCTTAGCTATATAAAGCATCGCCATGCTTTCAGTTTCAGTTTGGCTGAATAAAGAGATTTACCAAGCTTACCATGTGAAGCGATAGCCTCTTACTAGGTTGAACCGGAGCTAAACCACCAGCAATTTTTTAACTGGAGCGTATCCGTTTAGAGGGCTCCGAAACCCTCATTCGGGTTAACTACCTCATTCTAGTCTTTTACATTGTATTCTAAAAGAGGTACGCCGATTCACGCCCTGCTGTCGTTACCGCTCCTCGTTTCTCGAATCTCCTCCCTTCCGCCGCCAACACAATGCTGCAGGCGAAACTTGAGGCATACAGCATGGTGCAGTGGTGACCGAACGGGTAAAACTTAACAGACACCTGTACAGACACCTGAAAGAACCGTCGATACCACGCTCACGCAATGAACAAGTAAAATATGGCCGCAGTCTGCTGTATTCGCCATGGAATTGCAATCACCACTTCACCGCGAGTCAGCAGCCGAGCACCACAACCACTGAGCCACCGCGGCCAGGCCCAAATGAGAAGTGTTGCATACAGGCGCAGTAAACTCTGCGTTCGCTATAGGTTTCGGAAGTCATTTTTTTACGACCAATGATGTCTGCATATTAAAACATCGTGGAAGCCGTAGCAGCAATTATTCTCTCTCTGTATTTTTAATGAGAACGATTTCGAAAGTTTAATTCATGGCCGCATTGGCCGCGTTTCTGTGAAGACGAAAAGCCGAAGCGCGTTTTTTTTTTTGCGTAGTATAGGTTTGAAGAACTCACATATCCTAAACCAATACGCCCTTCTCCAAAGGAGTTTCTCGTAGTGTAGAGAAATGTTTTTGGGAGGCGAAGGCAGACAGCCAGAGACTATCGTGGAATATACGGCTACCCTTCGGTCAGTCGAACGAAGGACCTTTTCCAGCGGTTCTTATACGAAACTTCAATTGTCGAGTCGGGATCTGCAAGACTAAACCGAGCAGAAGCGGAGCGCCTTCTAGAAGATACAGCTGCGTGTGCTCGCGATTGCTGAAACCGCCCAAGCCAGCGGTGCTGTGTAGTTTGGTAGGCGAACGCACTCGTTCCACTGAGTCGTCTGTATGGCTTTACAACCCTCCAATAAGAACGCCGAGGTAGAGCAGCCCGCTGCTGGATATCGCGCTTTTTCTTTTCGACTTCTTCTTTTATATCGTTAAACGCGGCCAGGCGTGCGCATTCGAAGTTACTTGGGCATACCAGTGTGAGTAACGTTGATTAAGCTCGGCCTACAAACGAGCTTTATCACATTCCTCGTCAACAGAAAAGTAGTGGTAGGGGTTTATTAATACAGCACCGGAAATAAGTTAACACCAGGATTCCTTCATCTCCGATACGCTCCGGGCAACACCTCCCCCCCCCTCCAAAAAAATAAAAAAATAAAAATAAAAAAGAAACAGAGTATTGTTTGTTATTTCTGCCGCGTCAGGAAAATGCAACTACAGCAGACACCAAAATATAAGCGTTGTGTATTTTTTTTCTCAGTCATAGAGCTTTTTTCATCCGGGTCACGGCTAGAACGGCACAAGTTTATTTTACCCTGAAATAATGAGTACACAGCCCTACTGTGTATGAGCCCAAGGCTGACCCGGACCCACAACTTGAAGCCCGAGCTGGCTCAGGTCCACAACTTCAAGACTACGCCCGGCCCAGGCCCAGTGAAACAGCACATTTTCGGGACCAAGGTTTCGGCTCGGCGCGAGCCCGTGCAGTGATCTAAGCGGCACCCGTGTGCTGCATCATGTCAGTGCACGTTAAAGAACTCCAGGTGGCCTAAGTTAACCGGTAGCCCTCCACTACAGGAACTCACTCTTTCTCTCCTTTAACCGCCTACTATACCCCTCCCTCACGGCGCGGTCCAGGCCCTCAACCACGCCGTTTGTTAACCTCGCATGGTTCGCAAAATTAGTTCCCCGACATTGTGGCATGCAAGCCCCAGAACGCATTACTGCTTTAAAATGCGCGTCTTTAGGATTGCATCTTCGTTCCTATCAGGCACGTATCCAAGGGGGACCTAAGGCGGCCCGGGTCTTCCCACTCACCCGAATATTATTCGCGGGGTTCATGTCGGGCATCTACCACCCAGAAGTGCCCTCCCCCCCCTCCCCCTCTCCTTTCCCACCCAGCTCGATATGCAAGAAATTACCTTGGGCTCCGACCTGCCGCGGTGCTTTGCCGTTCAGCTGATGGTCCCAAGATCGCAGGTTATTCGATCCCGGCGGCACCATTTCGATGGAGGCAAAAGACGCGGTATAGTGTGTTCGGTCACCGTTCCCATGCGGAGACGTGTCGGCTGCGCGGCCCTGGGCACCTGCTGGCAGCGCTGGCACTGTGAATCCGCGCGTCGAGGTGAACGAGGGGTGTGCTTGAGGGCGGCCTTCGGCCTCTTCTACCCATTTTCACGCCACATCGCTGTCATGAGACGATGACAACGTAACTACAGGCTAGCGGAGGCCCCCGCCTGACGTGCTTTGCTCGCTTCGCTGCCAGAGACGTGGCGGCAACTACTGCACCTTAATTTCAATGACCGAATCAGAATTGGACATTTTAGGCAGTGGTCGAAACAACTCTCCGCTACGGCTTCGATGCGAAGCACGTGAGGAACGTTATAACGAACAGTTCGCTGCCAGCACGCCGGTGGGCGGCATGTCGCTGCGAAAAGCACATGACTGGCCTGGGTGCGACGCATTCTGGCTTCTAGATTGCAGATAAGCTTACGTATTGCCATTTTCTATATATAAAACTATTTCGAAACCACCTTCGAGTTTGATATATCCGAGCTCGACTGTTATGCTACTGGCGTAGCGCACGGTGCACATGGAAGGTGCATACAAAAAAAAAAAAGAAATATCTTTGACATCGCAGCAGAAAATACATCTGGTTTCATGTTCCTGTCAGTAAAAAAAAAACATGACAGTGGTGGCGCTATGTGCGTAATGCATCTAAGCAGAGAGGAAGCTAACACGCAGGAGTGGATGTGCGCCATGTGTATTGCGGCTGCTGGTGCACAGCAAATGGGCGAGAAATTTCGCTGCAGCTTAGTGGTTATAAATTTTTAATGGCGTAAAAGCAACTTGGCCAAAGGCCACCCTGGTGCAGTGTGTTTTGGTCTACACAAAGTGAGGTCAGAGAAGCATTTTACATCACCTTTTGTGCTGTCAAATCGGTCTCGGCCCTTTCTGCTGCGAGAAAGCTGTTCATTAGGTGCCGCACGAAGAGAGAGCGTGCGGATAAAGGTTTCTTATCCTATTTAGCTACTCTCTGTGATGCATCTCTCACGCTTGGGACCTAACATTCTTGAAGACGGAAACGCCGACATTCGTACAGGCGCGGCCATAAGTAAACGGAGCGCGATATTGCGTTCGAAATGCAATCATGCTTTCTCCATTGGTAATGGAGAAGCGTTGTTTGTGTACAAGAAAACCCACCAACCTCCTCTACCAGCATGCGCGTGCCATTGCTGGAAATTTCAATTAGGTGACGCGTGAAAAATGTTCGAAGACAGTTGCGTGCTCCATTTACTTTTGTCCGCGCCTGTACATTAATGGGCGCAGCTACTGTCGGGTTTCTGGCACGGCTGGGACCCTGTGCTCACAGTCAAAACCACATCGCTAGCTAGAACTACAGCTGTGGACTCGAAGAACGGCACACCGAGGCATAGCATGAAGGTTTATTGGGTACCGTTTGTGGGGCAGTCCCAATTGTGCATATGACGGCCTTCCTCGGTCGTGCGCAGGCAGCAGCAGTCGGGCAGGCAGTGGGCACGAGGTAGGCCAGTGTCACCTGTGCAGCAGGGGTTGGCGCTTCCTCTCCGGCCGCCATCGCTCTCACAAGTCCCGACCTCAAGCTTTCGCTCCGTGCACGGCCCGCACAGCCGCCGAAGACTCGATGGGGAAAGGAGGGCCACCCACGCGACGAGGCGGGCGCCTCTTCCTGGCTTCCTCCGCTGCCGCTCAGAGGGCGCCGAGAAGAGAGGGGCCGCGGTAGGCCACGAGCGAGAGGGGGAGAGATTCCTCGGGCGAGAGAAGGACAAAGTGGGTCCCCACACTACGAAGGACGAAAAAGTCGCGATCGAACAGAGAGGACGTTTAAAAAAAAAAAAAACTTTTAATGAAACACACCACAAATACAGTACAAAAATCTCTCAGAAGAACACATCGAAGTGAAACTCTCAGAAGAGGAAAAAGAAAAAGAGAAAAAAAATGAAAGTTTGCAAAAATATTACAAGGAAAAGAGGTTACAAAACCACGAAGACGCGGTAAAAACAAAAAGTAAAGAAAGTAATGAGCGAAGAAGCTCATTATAAGCGGCGCCTCATCTTAGCGTTGGGTGCAGGTTCATCCTGACAGCCCGTGCTGCTATGTGTGCCACCATATAGTCACCACCACCCTTTGGCAAAATCTGCTCTCTGCTGCTGCTGCTGCTCTGCTGCTCTGCTGCTGCATGTCCCTACCTGCTTCAACTCTCTCTGCTCCACTCTCTCCACAAAAATTAGAAAGCGTTGCCACAAAGTTCCACAGGCAAAAAAAAAAAAGAAGCGCTGCTCAGTTCACACATCTCCTTCGCGTCTTCCGCCGAGGCGCTCAGTGCCGCTCACTTGAGGCCCACATCTGGGGGAGACGGGAGAAGGTATTGAGCGAAGGCGCTGATAATGAATGGAGCCTCATGTTTTGGTTCCTGGGCGCAGGTTCATCCTGGCACCCCTTGTCGATGTCCATCTCCAGATAACCGTCTCCACTTCTGCAATTGTGTGCCACCGCATCCCTCCTCTCCTCCGCCTCATCTTGCTGCTGGCAAATGTGGGCCTTGTCATCGTCTGTTCTCGATGGCGTATGTTTCTGTCTGCATGCTGTCCCAGTGGCGTACAAGACAAAAAAAAATCAAATGCCGACAATGTCAGTACAAAATAAGGAGAGGTATACACCTCAGTTTTTGGTCTGTGCCAAAGTCCGAAACACACACACAAGGCACTCACATCACAAGGCAACTAACTGTCTGTTGTGATAACTGTAGGCAGAAAGTTCCGCCGTCACACGCAGTCAGCGCAAAAGAAAAAAAAAAGCTGCTCTTATCCTTGCTTGTGCTGAAAGCGTCCGCTGGGGCGTGTATATCTAGATGCGCTAGCGTCGCCGTGGAAGAAGCCGCAGCTGCCGCCGTGGCAGCTGCACAACGCCGGAGACATGTCCCCGTAGTCTTGAAATCACTTAGTGGCTGTGAATCTGCCGTACTACCGCTGTGAAGTCGTCGTTGTGGCCTGTGCACGGAGCTCCACGCATCAATCCTATAGCCTCGTATCCGGTGGCACAGGGCTTTCGGAGCGGACGAACGGGCGTTGGAGGCATGCCTCCAAACGACGTCGCAGCACTGCAGGTCCACCGCAATGCTCGGTGCGCGGAGAATTCGAAGCGTACTTGCTTGGCGTTGTTCCACTTGGGCTGTGAAGCTTGCGGAGACGCTCACGCATGGCGGAATGCACCGCGTTGGTCCTGGACAGATCCTTGCAGCCCTGTGTCTCCGCGCCTGGCTGCACGACGCCTCTGCTTGCGACGCCGGCGAGCCCAGACGTACGGCGCCGCCATTGCACCGCACCGAACGACGGCTGCAGGGCAGGGGCAGATGGGTGCAGACGCTTAAACCACCCCGGCTTGGAAGGCCGCGTCAGCTTCCGGGGCTGCGATGGTTCGGCGCTGCGCGTGTCATCCCCTTGTTCGGCAACTTCGTCGTCGCTTCGCTGCCACTGCCGACCAAGATCTGAAAATGGCTCTGATGGGCCTTGTGCGGTACACCTCGTCGATGAGCGCTTTCTCATTCTTTTAGCAGGTGCTGAAGTTGTTGCGGGCGCAACGTTATTCTGATGGAGCGGCTAAAATGTCCTTTTTTCGAATATATCGTTTCCTCTTCGCATTTGGGAGATAACAGCGCCGCGCAGCGATTACAGCTACACATGTGTACGCTCTGGACTGGTTTGATCTTTTGTCGCGTGTGGTTTTCACCTATGGTCGGTTTCCATGTCAGTGGCAAGACGAATGGCATATATCGGCGTTCTTACTGCATAACCAAGGGTTGTGCGAATGGTACTTTTTGTAAACCGAATCGAATACGAATAGTGCAGCTTTACTATCGAACCGAACACGAATTGTTTAGCTCAAAACCGAATCGAATACGGATCGAATATTTTTACAAATATTCGCTGCTTGTGCGAATATCGGATGAGAAATCGTGAGAAACAGCGAAGCGCTGCTTTCGCAGTTGTAGCTGTATCTGCTAAAATACGCAGCAATGATCTCCATTTGGGGGGTCGCAATACCAAGTGAGTGTATTAAGTTTATCGTTGCCATGTTATGCACATATGAAAAGTACCTTTTGCTGTTGATAATGGAAGATAATAAACTAGCGCTACATCTTATTGCGTAAGACGGGTGAGAGGCATGGCCTCCGAGATCAAGCATAAAGGCGGAGTTTGCTGAACCCACCTGGGCACTGCCGCATCGTCGAATCTCTGAGGCCATGTATGAGGATTATGAACACCGCCACTCGAAGGTGCCGCACCGCGGCGCTGAACTAAGGTTCCCTTTAGCTGAATATCCTCCATCCCACGGATACCGATCGCGGCAGCATAATACGCAGCGTGCATATACCTGGTGTCATAGGGAAGACTAAGTAATTTTAAAACATAGGCGCAGGTAAAATTGTTTTTCTTGCGAGAAGTGATCAGGGGCCGTAGCGGGCGCTATAAAACGGGTTCAAAGTGCTATTTAGGGAAATAACTGAAATTTGTTAATTGCCTCTTCAGTTATTGCATTAGATGCCTGTTTGTAATTTTATTTATTTGGAATTTGGAATACTCCAAGGCGATTGTAGAGGATCATTAGTTAACCTGATAACCGTCGTTAGATTTACGAAAATGTAATTGTGCGCAGAACTACAGCGCTCAGAATCTCCGCTCTCCAAGACGTGCGCAACGGGTTCCGTGCGGCAGCTGAGCGCCGCAAAGTCACGCCTCCGTGTTGGGGTCACTCAGAGCTGGACACGCCACACGCACGCCGCGCTTTATCTTCGGCTCGAACTTAAAGTGGCTCGCATGGCCGCGTCTGCGTGCAGCCTTCTCGCCCGCCAAATGAGACTTTTCAGTACTCGAGCCCAGTGCGCGCGGCCGTGACTTCCGCAAAAACAACAGTGAGAAATGTGTAGTCCAGAGACCCGCAATATCGAATTCTTCTTCAGCGCATTAGCATCACCTGTTTTATCATTTCCGCCACTCAACATGGCTGCAGCTCTGTATGGCCATTTTTCGACGGCTGAGAGAGTCGACATGGCTATTGCATGCGTGGACGCGCATGGAAACCTCACTTTAGCCGCACGGCTGTACACTGCACGACACCCCGGTCATCGCGTACCATCACTTCCTTCGTTCACAGCGGTGTTCAACCGTTTTCGCACCACCGGAGCACTGCATCCTCAAAGAAGTAGGCGGCACCATGTCCTGAGCGAAGATTTTGAGACCGGCGTCTTGGTCTACGTTAACTGGAAACCACAGGCGAACGTGAGAGAACTCGCTGATGCATGTCAAAGCAATGTCGCTTCAGTTTGGAGGGTGTTGTCTAAACATCAGTCATACCCGCATCACCTATCTCTACATGAGGGACTTACGGACACAGACTTCCGGTGGAGGATGGACTTCTGCAACTGGTGTCTTATACATTGTGACCAGGATGAAAATTTTCTGAATAGTGAGCTTTGGACAGACGAGGAGCACTTCGATAGAGATGCGGGAGTTAATTTATACAACGCGCACTACGGGTCAATAGAAAACCCACACTGGCTGCGAGAACACAGGCACCAGTGGCAATTTTCTGTAATTGTGTGCTGGGAAATTTTTCGCGGCTGCATCTTTGGGCCATACTTTGTTGAAGGAAACATGACAGCCAGGCGTTCCACAGACTGTATTCTAAAGGATGCGGTTGCGGACTTGGTATCGGAACTTCCACTCAGCCTTGTGCGTTCGATATGGCACAAACACGATGGAGCCCCACCGCATTCGTCTTCTTGTGCTGTGCATTTTCTTTACGTGAACTTCCCTTCGCAATAGATTGGGCGCGGCGGGCCCATTCCATGGCCACCGAGGTAACCAGATTTCACCACACTGGACTCTTTTTTTTTTTTGGGGGGGGGGGGGGGGGGGGGCATGTAAAAAGCGAAGTGTATCAAACAGCTGCAGCAAGCCCCCAGCATCTCAAAGGCAGAATCACCGCAGCGCTGACCAACGTCCTAGAGGACATGATTGTTCGTTCTGTGGGCTCAGTGAAGGATCGCGCGCAGGTATGTATTGGCATGCAATGCCACCATTTTGAACATTTGCTCTGAGCCCCTGAGCGTTCCTGCAGAAATAAATGCTTCTTGACTGCCACCGCAGCGTATGTTTGGCTGTGTTTTGCGAAGTCATTGCCTACATTCCGGAGCGCAGAAGCCATAAAAACCTTTTCAAAAGCGACCTCGGCGGTATCACAAATCAAAACTATTCCCCAACGGGCAATGCATTCACGGGATCGCAGCTCGCGGCCGCACTCTGCGCTCGTGATGACTAGTCACACTTGGGCTTGCGAGGAGGCCCCAGCGGATGATGAACACGACGCCGATAGCCGCTGTTCGGGCCGAAGGTAAAGCGTGGCGTGCGAGTGAAGCGTTCACCTGTGAGTGACGTCAACACGGGGGCGTGACTTTGCGGCGCTCAGCTGCCTCACGGAGCCCGTTGCGCGCGTCTGGAGAGCGGAGATTCTGATCGCTGTAGTTCTGCGCGCAAGTACATTTTCGTAATTCTAACGACGGATATCGGGTTGACTGACGATCCTCTACAATTTCCTAATTACAAAGACACCTAACTGCAATCACTAAAAAGTTAATTAGCACATTTTAGTCAATTATTCCCTTAAATAGCACTTTGAGCCCAGTTTCACAGCGCCCGCTACGGCCCTTATCACTTCGCTCCAGAAAAACAATTTCATTTCCGCAAGCCTATAAAGTCTTCCCTGTCACACCCCGTATATCAGACGAGCGATCTGTTAGCGCATGACGTCCAAGCTTGTTTCTGCCGTGCTGGCCAATGAGTCGCCCGTTTTGGTCGGGTTCAGCTTC
Organism: Amblyomma mixtum; assembly: GCF_055824585.1. NCBI lineage: Eukaryota > Metazoa > Arthropoda > Arachnida > Ixodida > Ixodidae > Amblyomma > Amblyomma mixtum. Next base: position 311,209,951 of record NC_143014.1, read on the forward strand.
GCCTGGAAGCAAATTTTTGTCACAGTGACCAGCTTTTTACCAAGCACATTGAAAGGCAGTGAGAATCCACGCCGTGTCAAGTCATTGGCCGTCGGTCAGTGCTGCTTGGGATGGCCCTTGTTTATGGAATAGTCGTGGGAGAAAAATACAATAGGCCTTGTTCGAACTTCGCGCCAGTTATTCGAAACGTACTCGAAAACAACAGGACATATTCGATTCGTTCGAATAATCTGATAGGAGGATACTTGATTGGGTATTCGAAATTCCGAATTTCGCACACCTCTAACTAATAAACCAACAGCTATGACTAGATGCTCTTTTCGGTTTATGCTGGGCATCAAATTTTCCAGGGTGGATGTTTCGTGTAGGGACGGAACTGGCTACAGCGAGAGGCATCACTTTCTATAAAAGGCCAGCAATTCGTTCGGCGTGTTCATCGGTCAGGTACAGTCGCGGTCAGAAATACGCGGCCCACGGCGCAATGAGCGGCTGTCGGGCCGCATCGCGGCGCTGCTATCTCCGTCGGGCTCTTGCGGCCAGGGTGCGTCGGGTGGCGATAAAACTTCACCCTCACTCTCTTCTGGGCGCGTCACACGACTGATGAACTTCAAGTTCGCCATTCAGCTGTTTCGCGGCTGACGGTCAGTGCGAAGGAGCGCGCCTCCACTTTGCCTCGTTTGCCGCGCGGCCGTACTGAAGGGGAGTGCTCGCGGTTCACCGTTGCCGCCTCGATACTGCTTCGCTCTCGTATGTGCTACGCGCCCATGAATGGCGAGCCTTGGTGCACGGTGCATGGGCATTAGGGCGCTCAAGAAACAGGGCAGAACAAGTTATTGTTGAGTCAAGACACCCGTCTGTGAACTCGGCGAAGCCCTGTATTGTTCCTGGTCGTGTATTAGTACATTCTATAACAGCCGGAGCGTGCTTCGATTTTTGTAAATTCCAATAGACGTTTTTAAAGGAACGAGTTCTTAGCTTCCAGCTGTCAATAAGGGCTAGCCACACTCTACTGCGCACTAATTTGAATGTCTATTTTATGCGGGATCACGTGCAGAAAAGTGAGTGCGAAACACTGTTAGTAAATTAACATTAAATGGTTCTGCTGCTTTCTCAGCAACACCCTGGAACTAACGACGGTGATTCGTGTCAAAAACCACCATAGTCAGCCTGACTATGCCCACCGTTAAACAAATGTCCCTTCCATAATTCTCTAATTACCCGGTCTTGTGCCAGCTCCAGCCGCCTTGTATCTATAAACCTCCTCAACTCATCCGCCCAACAAACATTTTGCCGCCGTGAGAGAAATATGGTAGGCTATAACCCGCTCTCTAATTATAGCAACAGGTGAAGGCCGCAGGGGTCCTTGACGGTGGACTGCTATCACGTTTCTCAGCACTTATCACCCTTTGTCAATAAACGTTTATTCACTCACTCACTTGAGAGCCTGAACGCACGCGTGCCAACCGCCCAAGCGCCGGCCACTGGAGCGCGGCGCACACGGACGCGAGACGCACGGAAATATGGAATGCGAACTGAACTCGGACACTTCGCAGGAGCACGCGCCGCGCGTTCTGTCGAATGCGCGCCTGCCGTAGCTGGTCTGCACATAGGGAAAACGAGATATTCGAGCAGGCGCTGGCGCGGCGCCGAAAGTCATACGCAGATCGAATTGCAGAGCCCTCTTTCGTACTGAGCTCAGCCGTGAAACAGCTGAACGGCGCACTCGAAATTTATCAGTCGTGTGGCGTGCCCAGGAGAGAGTGAGGGCGAAGCTTTGTCGTCACTCTGTGCACCCTCGCAGCGGTGCGTCCCTGCAGCCGATCCTTGCGCAGGAGCCGTGTGCCGCTTATTTTATGCGAAGCATACTAGCCGCACAACCGAGCTCTTCCTTGCTGCGCCGCGCGCGGCCGCGTAGCTACCACTTGACCCAAGGTAGATATACCATGGTAGCGAAGGCTCCATAGACGACCATTGGTCCAAAAAATGGCGGCTCATGGGGGCACCCCAGCGCCCCTATTTTGGGGGGCAAACTACGTATGACCGACGTTGAATGACGCCACGCATACGTATGCTTTTGGCGCGAATTATAAAGTGGTCTTTTTATAGAGCCCGCATTTTCGAGCCGGTATCACTTGAAGGTTGCCTTTCAGTGGGCACCAACTTTTGCCAGTCAAATGTGCTCGATTTCCTGCCAGTTATGGCCTTGTTAATGTGCAATTGGGAACCCAATGAAAGTGTCTGGCAAAGAAGGCAGCATAGTAAGGCAGCAACACTTTCAGACGCTGGCTAAGCATGCATGATTCGTAATGGAAACCTTGGTGGAAATACTGGTGCTAGTACTTTTGTGTATATCAAGGTATGATGCACAAAGCACTGGCTCAAGTGCACAGTTTGCAATACAGTGTACGCCAAGTATGGTTTTCATGTTCATGGTTTATTACAGCAACCAAACAAATACAGTGATAAAGCACACCAACAAAAAATGCGCGTCACAGGCAGCTCAAGCAGTAGTTTTTTTAAGCTGGCTATTCATCTCAATGGTCACAGTGTGGATAGGAAAAAGCTTTGAATTTCCACGAACGTTGCCAAGTAGGAAATTGAATAGTATAGAAAACAATGCTACGACAGCTTCCATTGAGGCAAACATGACATGACATAAGTAGGCGCATCAACACATAGGCCATGCAGCACACAGGGATTACTCTTCACATTTCATCTCTTCAACTGAAAGAATATCGCAGCGATGTTTACACCTGCATGACAATATTAAAACAAGTTTTAGCATCAACAAACTTGCTCAACGCTAGAGCATTACACCATACATAGGGCCTGCGCACAACCTCGAGACCTCCTTGTCGCTAACCGAAGTAATTTGAAGCAGTTCTAATCAAACTAAAACATACATGAAGTGCAGTTTAAAGTGAAGTGCAAGGACATTCAATACAGCCACTTCTTCCTCGAGTAGGCACAACATCGAGACGCAGCCATCCTGGCCGCAGATCCGCAGATACGTATGTAGAAAACCAGCGAAAAGGACGCATTCATGCGTCCTTTTCGCTGGTTTTCTACATACCATGCACCAACTGGCCCAACAAGCTACGCTTCTTCAATAATACGCAGATACGTTTGGCTGCGCTCGGGTGGATGCCAATGAGTAATTACTCCCTTATTACAAATCTACTCCACCTTGGGGGATTCCCCTAAATATTTGACCAACACTGTTCCCACTTCGAGTTATTGATCAATTCGCTCTCGCCTTAACATAAGCTTGCCGTCCCGGTTAGCTCAATTGGTAGAGCGACTGCTCCGGTGAAGCGGTGGTGCCGGGTTCGATCCCCGGACCAGGACAAATTTTTCTTTAACTACGAAGTTTCTGAGAAAGCTGTATAGCTTTCCTTTGTAGCCGTATGGCTGCGCTCGGGTGGATGCCAATGAGTAATTACTCCCTTATTACAAATCTACTCCACCTTGGGGGATTCCCCTAAATATTTGACCAGATACGTAGACAGTTCGAAGTGCTTGGAAGAAATCATCAGGTTTCGCAGCTGGCACGGAGTCTTCTCCAGGCTGAGGTCGTGGCAGAACTGCATCCACGTTTTGCACCTGGACATGATGCAGCGTCCACGTTATACGACCGCACGTCAATACGCCAAGATTTATTTCACCTAAATGCAGTACGTTATAACTATGGCAGAAAATGCTCGCGCCAAGCCTCCGCGCCTCAGAGTGCGGTTACGCTCGCCTGATACCACGCGGCTAGCTGCTTTTCTATGCTCAAAGAGTGACGAGAGCGATGCAGCGAAATAAGTTTAAAACTACATTGACGGTCATGCACACGTAGAACGGCAATAACTACTGCTGGCCGAATTCAGTTAGGGCACAGTCAATGCGGCGCACATACACATGGTTGAGTTTCGATACTGTCAGTTGCGAGGGGATCCTATAATTTGCTTCACGGTGCTGCAAAACCCATTAATGCCATGCTCAGAGCTGTTAGGCAGCGCAGTTGGTTTTCAATTGACCATACGGCAAGTAGAGGGCACGTGGTTGCTCATGAGAGCCCGGTATCAAGTTCACGTTGGTGACAGTCGGCTGCACGAAACTAGCTATAAATAAGACAAATGATGGGTGTCTTTTGTACACCCTATGACTGCAAGTGCGTGCCCTGCAATTTACTTACATATCCCGATAACATGAAAACAAGTGCGTATGAAACGGTTAAAGCTACGAATAGGAGCGAAAAGCCCGACAAAAGCATATCTAGGGCAGACGACAACGGCAAGAGCTCACCTGCGAAAGTCCAGAGGGAAGCGGTGTAATATTGGTAAGACACCCACGGTACAACCCGCGCTGTCACAATGTGCCACGGAGCAAGGTTTCTTCACATGCCGCAACCTCATCTTGTAATACAGAGCTAAGCGCTTGAAACGATGAGCGCGAAGCCTCGGGAAAAGGTTTCGCACTGGCCGTACACCGAAGGAAACGCTGCAGCGGTGCAGCAGGGTGCAGATCTTGCCAAACGGTGACAGAGAAGCGACGGGCAAGGACTACAAAAACTTTTTAAAGGGGACATTTCGAGACCGGCGAGCTTAATTGACACGCTTTCCAAGGCGCGCCATAGCAGGCAGCTGGAGATAAGAAATCGCCTCGTAAGCTCCTGCAGCCATGGAGGAAAAAAAACTAAGGAGGGAGCGTGACGTCACGCGGCCAGCGTTCGCAAGCCGAGTTGTTTTGAAGTCGTTTTCTCCCTCAGTTTTTCGCTCTCCGAGTCTGTCCTTTATGTTTTGATTCTGGTATGTTTTAGTGCGCGCGTATGCGGGACCCGCGGCGCGGGCGTCTACAGCAAGGAAGTTGATCTACAGTTAGTCTGCCGCGCTAATCGGCGCATGCGCGCGCTCAGCAGGGCTAGACTTTACCGCACGCTATCACGTGGTGCGATCACGGGGGGACACACTCTCTTTTTTTGCTATATCTTTACTTGTTTAGACTAGGCTTCAAGGTTGTCGCCGGACGCTCCCTCCTTAGTTTTTTTTCCTCCATGCCTGCAGCCACTGTGGCCGGGTACCGAAACAAGGCCTGCAAAGTCGCGCTGCAAATGCACCGTACACTCATCAACAGAGAGCGCAACAAGAGCGTTGCAAAAAATTACGAAATTCGGCGTAATGTTTTGCTAATATAGTTTACCTATTTTATAAAACGTGGCATTAAAATATTCATTTTTTTGTTGTTTTATTGCATTTTTATTTGTGCTTTTGAATTTAATTATATAAGTGTTTTGGCCGCCCAAAGTGGCTGTGCTGCAGTCGCGCTAAACCGTTTTTGGGCCCAGCCTTCGCCACCATTCTACATCCACCTTGCTTGACCTACGTCGGCGCACCACGTGATATGACGTCACAACAGCTGTGAAAGTTGGGGCTCAACTCGTACGCTCGCTTGCGGACGCGCAGCCTCCGCCGGCGGCCTAACTCCCGCTCCTTCCGCTAGGGGCGCTGACGTCACAACAGCTGTGAAAGCTGGGGCTCAACTCGTGCGCTCGCTTGCGGACGCGCAGCCTCCGCCGGCGGCCTATGCTTCGCATCCTAGGCTTAACCATAAGCTAAGCCAGGCCATTTTTTGACCGCGACTGTACATAATGGCATCGTACTGAGGCCCATCTCGCTTCCTTATAATTTGGAGGTTGGCTGCTATAGAGTCGAATTTTCATATATCTATCTCGAAGGGGTCCGAAAATTTGTTCGAATTATTTATAGTTCGAGCTAAAGGGAGCCTCATCGAAACGAGTATGTCATGCGCTGGATTGTGCTAGTAACTGCAATGAAGATGCATCACTGCTTGCTGGGCGTTTTCGTACGTATGCCGCAGCTCAGCAGCCATGGCAAGTGTTGGGCCTGGAACAGCCTGTGACGTAGGCCAGCACCGCGTCGGGGTTGGTGAGCTTATACCAAGACGACAGGGGCCGGAAATTCTACAACGGCAAAAAAGAAAAAGAATGGTGTTATACCCCTGTCAAGCGCACAAGTTAAGTGCACTTACGGGGAGTGCGCTTCGGCATCCTGAGTGACGCTTTGGGCTACGCAGTGCTAAACGGGAAAGCAAAGTGCACTCTTAGTAAAAAAAATGGCGGCAGAAAATGAGCGGAGTTTCTGAACAGGACGATGGAAAAGAAATAAATACTCATAATATTCAGTTGCTTAACGTGATAGCGCAAATAAAACGAGGTTCAACAGTTTTTAACGATGAAAACGAAATGAAAACAGAAGAAAAGCCAAGACCAGCCAAGACTATCCAGAATTTCGACAACAAACAAGATGGCGGCGGGCATCGATGTCGCATCTGATCACGTTTACTTGTTTTGTTGCTTCGTTTGTAGCTATAACCAGCGAACTATTTTCTGAAAACAGTGTTATAGCACGTAAAATAAAGTTGTAAGTACTTTTTATGCACTATAAATTTTGTACCATTGGAACCACTGGCGTCGAGGCTACGCACTCGGCCAGCAAAGTGTGGTCCGTGAACGCACTCATAGCGAAGTGCACTCTTCCGCGAGTGACACTCACTTGCGTCGTTTAGATGCGGCAAAGTGTACTTACAGCGTAGTGCACTCTCCGTAAGTGCACTTAACTTGCCCGCTTGACAGGGGTGTGAACATACATAACTTCATTTGTTTCGACTGGGCGTGTACAGAAAGCGAAAAAAAAAAGGGACGCACGTAGTACGTTGCGGAATTTTCCAGATTCTCTCTCTGTCGAATGAGTTCTTTGCCTGTGAGCTGTTTCTACAGTGGCTCAGATTTAATTGTCGGAATCTCGCCTAAATAACGACCAATACTTCAAGAGCTAGGACTGTGACATCTGTCAGTTTTCCACTCGCCGCAGAGCTGGCAAGAGCCACCCACTACGGGAGATGCCACCGTAGATAGGAGGTCAGAAATCAGCCGTCCTGCCAGCTGCCATCATAGTGCAGCCAGGATTTTTTTTTATACTGGACAGAGAGCGGTCAGTGTCTGAAAATTAAGCACCAATTGTTGCATCTTCGTAGAAGCAGTAGCGTCTTTTCTTTCCAATTCCCCGAAGTGCCGCTTGTACTTCGACTGCCTTCAATGATTCAGCTATTAAGAGTCCAGCCTTTTCCAACTTTGTCATCCTTTCCGTCAGTGTTCAGAAGTTTGCACTGATGTATGTCAGGTCTCTTTTCAAACTCGCGTGTTCGAACAGCTCTTAAAATGATCACACATGCAACGTCATCCTTGATTTCCTCAAAACAGATTTGGCCACTTCAAAGTGCCGTGCATATTATACTGCTGCGATTATTTATGTTCCCGATCGAGTCAAAACAGGCTTTGGCGGCAGAGGAATGTCAGGTGCTGTGGCACGGAAAAACAGCAATTCTTGACGGAGATTTAAGAAACACCTGTTTTGTGCTAGAGACTAACGCGTCCACTTGAGGAAAAGAGAGCCGGGCACATTCGGCTACATGATGTATTGCATGAACAACGCAGGTCAAGTGAACTGTCTTGTTGTATAAAAGCGTGAGTCCCTTTCCTGACTTGCACATGCAGGATGCCCCATCCCAGACGAACGAAAGTACCTTCTCATACTGAATATTTCCTGGCCATAGATGCTCCACAGATGTAGTGAAAAAAAAAACGCGCTATAGTCGAATGGCTCACCTTTTCAAGAACATCTGCGTTGAGCAGGATTGCTTCGAAGAACTTCTTGCTGGCCTAGATGGTGCATGTTAACAAAATAACTATAGCGCAATGTCGAACACAAGAAAGGACCACACAGGACTAGCGCTAAACTTCATCTAACTTTATTCCCTGATAGCGCAGAAAATATAACGAAAAACCAGGACATGCGCAGATACCAGATCCCACACAGCACTATCAACAGAACCGTTCAAGATATGCCATTTCCGATTTGAAGAGGGTCACATACGCATTGCTAGCCCAAAGTACACCGCTGTTTTTCATATGAAATGCCTCCAATAGTTCCTTTGCCCTTGTATCTTTGCTTGTATCTAAAATCTTTATCTCAAGAAACCGTGGTTGGCACTTTTTGCAGTAACCCTCTAACCCGTGCATTTAACCCGTGCCGAATGTTCCGCCGCACGAGGACACTCATAATTTGTACCATAATATATTCAGAAATAGCAAATACTTCTGTTATATTTGAGATACTTTGAATTGATGTGAAAAAAATTGAAAGATCGTCTCTTTTTTTCACTACTCCAGTTTAACGCCAGTGCTCAGAAAAGAATACATGTTAACTTATAAGCCGGTCAACATGTGATTCTAATAGTTAACTTTTTAACCGTTACAGTTGGACGCCTCGTTGCACTTATCGATTTGCTGCTGACTGCTATTATTAGCCACATCAATATTTAGAGCTCCTAGAATGTGATTAGGCATCGGCGATATATGGCGCAATGAACTGTGGATATCGCGCCTATGTCGTGAGAAAACCGCATGGCAGTGGAGCGCGCACGGGAACGCCCACCAGTACACGTCATTCAAAAGCGTGAACTTTTTTGTTCCGCTCGAGCAGCGGCAGAGTCGCCCGTGGCCAGAGAGAAGCACCAGTGGCATGTTATGTAAAGCGGATGTTTTGCACAGCTTCAACGCTCGATCACTGCACTACACCCAGAGCGGTCGTGCCTCACAAACATTAGCCAAGCTGTCGACGCGAGCCGCGTTGTGCGTGGCCAGACGCACTGGTGACCCTTTCGACGTCCGCGACGACACCTGCACACGTTACAGGGTAACGACAACTGCACACGTTACTAGGTAATGGGAATGTCCATTTTGGGCAAAAAAGGTACCGGACCTGCGGATACATAATGGTCCAAAGAACGAGCCCATAGGGACCGGGCAGCTGGAGGGGTAGCGCCCCCTCTCGACGCTTCCCTCGACGCCGGCGGCACATTGGAGTGCGCAGTTTGTCGTTGGTTTCTGGGGAGTTTATTTCGGTGTTGTGCGTGAATATGCCCGGTGAAACGAAGTCCAGGCAGATGTGTTGTGTTGTTGGCGGCACTAGCAGCTACTCAAACTCGTCGGACGCTTCTAAGCAGATAAATTTTTTTTCCATTTTGGCAAGCTCTTTCAGGGTACGAATTATCTGATCAAGAAACGCCGAAGCTTGAAAGTTAAAACCCCACAGACCGAACAGAACTAGCAGAGCTATCAAATTTTACCAATAGGCGCAAGGTAACCAACGTAAGGAAGTTTAAAATGGAGAGAATGGAGCACGCACTAAAGAACGGAGGCGGCCTAAAAGCGGTGAACAATAAACTAGGCATAGGCAAAATATCAGATGTATGCTTCAAGAGACAAAGGGGGCAATGCCATTAGCAATATGGATAAGGTAGTTAAAATAGTCGAAGAGTTCTACACACATCGGTACAGTAGCCGATGCAATCAGAAAGTTAATGAGAGACACAAAAGCGGACAGCAATGGGACCTCCCGCCAGTAACAAAAGAGGAAGTACAGAAAGCCTAAGGAGCAATGCCAAGGGGGAAAAGCAGCTAGTGCGGATCAGGTAACAGCAGATTTGTTGAAGGACGAAGGAGAGATTATGCTATAAATATTAGCCACCCTGTATACGCAACTCCTTATGACCTCGAGCGCACAAGAAGCTTGGAATAACGCTAACATCATGTTAATCCATCAGACAGGAGACGCCAAGGACATTTAAAATTACATACCGATCAGCTTACTGTCTGTTGTCTATAAGGTATTTATTAATGTAATCGCTGATAGAGTCACAAAAACTTCAATTAACTTCAATTAACCAAATAGACCATAGACAATAGACCATAGTCACACCATACAGATATGCACACTATCAACCAGGTGATAGAGAAATGGGCAGAATATAAACAACTCCTATATAGCGATTATATAGATTACGATAAAGCATTTGACACAGTTGAAACCTCAGCAGTCAGGCAGTCATTGCGGAATCGGGGTGTAGAAGAGCCTGTTATAAAGATACTGGAAGATATCTATAATGCCTCCACGGCTACTATAGTCCCCCATAAAGTCAGCAATCAAATCCCAAAAAAGAAAGGGCGAAAGGCACGGAAACATGATCTCGCCAATGGTATTTACTGCCTTTTTAGAGGAGGGAACGAACGCGTGTTAATGACAGCCTAGTGGAAATCAAGAGGAAGAAATGGGTTTGGGCAGGGCATATAATGCGTAGGCAAGATAACTGATGGTCCTTAAGGGTAACGCATTGGATTATATACAGCAATGCAAGCGTAGCAGGGGGTTGAAGAAAGTCAGGTGGGCGGATGAGGTTCAGAAGTTTGCGGGGACCGGGTTGACGCAGCTGGCATAGGACGGGGTTAATTAGAGAGATATAGGAGGGACCTTTGCCCTGCAGTGGATGTAGTCAGGTTGGTGATTATAAATGGCCGTTGCTTGCAACCGTAGAGCCCTGGTGGTGTCAGAATGGCACATGTATAAGCCGTGGTGCAGCGGGGCCTCTAGGCATACAACTCAATAATTTTTGCTACGCGGATTTGAGCTTGGAAAGGAGTCTCAAAAAACATGCAAAGATCTGAGCGAAGAAGGAGGAATGATTAGTAAGATAGAAAATCAACCATTTTGCTACACCTCGGCTTCTTCAGGCATGCCTACCATGCTGCTGCTGCTTCTTGCTTAGATCACAGAGTTCAGTGGAAATGCGAGAACAGTGATACCGATAGAAATAGGAATCAGTGAGGAACTATCCTAGCAGAAATAAGAGCCTTTTTTGTCCTTAAGTGAGGCTCTAGCGGTACATTAGTGTTGTGGAGTCAAATTACGCGACAAGGGCCGAAATGTTTATGTCGTATTTCATTGCCACACAAGTAGCATGGCGGAAGGTGCAAGAATATCTGGATCTGGACAGACCGGTATTGGAAACTGGGCCTGCTACGTTTAACGTAAGGACTTTTTTCGGTTAGGTTAGCCTAGCTGATCTCTTTGTGAAGCTCTTAGACATTACTTAATGTGCTAAAGTAACCAGTCGGGATAGTTGGTATGTGTATTCATGGTCATTTAGCGCCAAAAGCTACTCTACTACGGGAGTATGCGAGAACGCGTTGGTAACAGAGACGTTCTCCTTAGTCCAGTCACTGAGAAGTCTTGCGTGCAGCTTTCTGAAGAGACAGCTGTATTTTCAAGCGTCGTGACTTGTTGCCACGAGAAACACTAATTCGGGTGAGGTGTGCTAGGAACCTTTCTCGTGTTGTCAAGCAAAGAAGTTGCTTTCGTGGATAACACGTGACGTGTGCGTGTGTTTTCTGCGTAGCTTATTAAATTTCTGATGAAAACCTAAGTTTAGTGTCAGTGCTTGTGTAGTCTGTGCTTTGAATTTTGTAAAGCACTTGAGCCCCAAATTAAATGTGGTGTCAGAGGGCTCCGAGAACGTGACGAGGCGTATAGTGTTATAAGGCGCGGATACGTGTTACTGCGGCTAACCAGGAAAGGAGTGATGTATTCAGACATAACTAGAGGGAGGAATCTCAGCAAATTACTGATGCCCTAAACAAGACAAGTACTAGCGGCAAGCGCAAACTTTGCAGACTGCAGAGGGTGGTACACTCTTAAGGTGAACACGAGAATCCATGGCCGCGCACTTCGAAGCGCCAGTGCGTTCGAAACGGCCGCCCATCGAAGGAAAGTTGAACTCGCTCAAATGGACACGAAAGTGCTGCTTCGCGTAGTCTACGACGTCAACGTGTGGCTGTGACGGACGCACTTGCGCTCCGAAGACCATGTCCGCGCACACACGAGTTCACGCTAAACGCGGATCACTCATGCTGTACAGCCGGCAGCTACTGTACAGCATGTGAGAAACCGCTACACGTTTCACTTGGAAAGCGCGTTGGGAGAGCTAGAAGTTCCCATGGGTGGAATACCCTCGCCGGCCGCTGTCCGCTTCACCTGCAGCATTCACACCCACATTTCACGACGGGCCGTGCACATGTCCACAAGGCAGTTTTTGCGCGTACACGAAACTGCAGAAGTTTCCGAGCACTCAAGCTATACATGTACAAATCATGAAGCAAAAAAAAAAAACATCGATGTGTGCTTGCAATAACACCAAACAGCTGCCCGCTGCAAAAAAAAAAAAACAGACAGTGTCAGCGGCTAACCCCTATCACCGTAACACTCGAAGGCTCTCCTGAACTCCACGAGTGCCCTGGCAGCGATGTTGCAACGTTGCTCCGCATCCCCATAGAACTCGCCAATGTGGTGTCCGCTTGTGCACAGGGCATAGCAGGAGGCCAAGAAAAAGAGCCTGTCAGCCATGGGGCTCGATTTCGCGGAATGACTGTCAGCGGAGCGTCGGATTAAACCAAGCCTGTAGGCCTTCAAGGCGCCTAGAAGGGCTTTAATGTCCACGTAATGAGGGGACCACTCCTGCAGGTCACCGTCAGTCTCGTTGGCTTCACTGAGGAAATAGTCACGAGCCACTTGCGGCTGGTCTTTGGGGGGTGCGAAGAAGAGCTCCCTAAGAACTTCATCAGCAAGCAGCCTGCCTGCACCGCCGTAGTTGACTGCCGGCGGCAGGTCCGGATGATACAGAGGGAACACGAAGTATTCTTCAGAGGCTGTTAGTGCCCCATGCACACTCCATTTGTGGCTCCGCACGGACCTCGGCTTCACGATGTTGCTCAAGTCATGCTGTTGCAGCCGCCACTGAACTTTCATCAGTTGCACCCAGGTAGTGAAGAAGCTAGTGCCGGGGGTGGGCTCTGGCAGTACGGTGAAAAGATATTTTTGGACGTCCGACTGAGAGGTTTCATTCCTGGCGGTCATGCGGAGCATAGCACCGCTGCGACGCATCACGACACCAAGCAGAACGTCTCGGATATCTTTAATCAGTGTGTCGGCTCCTAGATCTTTGGAGAAAAGGTTGAACCAGGCCACGCCTGTCCTGCTTTCAACCTCCATTAGGCAGCGGCGAGAGTGCGATGACCAAGGAAGACCAAGGAGTTGAAGTGTAGCCTCAGCGATTTCCCGATGCGCCATCCAGCCTAGCTCAGTGACTACGCGGAGCCCCAGGCTGAGGGTCAGTGCTTCCCGCGTCTCGGACTTGAGCCGCAGAAGGTACCCAACAGCCCTGAGCAGGCTGGGCTTCTCCGCATGTACCTCGATGTTAGCGGAATAGCGGCGAGCCCAAGGGAAGTGCGCGTCGACAAGGAGGGCCCAGCGGTCGTTGGAGAAACCGGGAGTAACGGCATCACTCAAGTTCATAATCGACAGCCGCAAAATTTTCTGTTCTGGGTCTGCAGTGGCAGGTGCCAACGCTTCTAGAGTAAGCATATCCATTTCTTGGATTGTAGAGGCCAATTCCGAGGTTCGCAACTCGCTAACGCCGAAAAGAGCCAGCATGTTCTGGAGGTACTTTTGGTAGCGGAGGGACGGCTCGGTTCCCCTTCGCTTACCGGCGAATGTCCGCATTAACGCCATCCAGGCTCCAAACATGGCGCTGCTTCCGATCTTCAGTAAGGGGTTCCCCGTCCCGGCTTGATAAGGGGTGAGATCGAGGGTCACCTGGAACCATAGGTGGATGTTCCAATTTCCGGAGAGGTCAAACAATATATCCAGCAGGTCTTTAGTTGATGTCATCGGCCATGGTAGGTGGTGTTCGGCCATAAACGTTTTCAGTTCGTCCAAACCGCTGTTAGAATGCCTCATGCATGACCTCACCAAAGCGGCTACCTTTTCTTGGGTGTTCCGTGCTGACCTTGTTGAGATGCCGCGACTTGTGGCGAACCGCGGAGCCCAATTGACGGAATTTAATGCGTCGGTGTACATTCCGTCTTCGGCGACATCGAGAACGGAGGCCATGTGGTTGTTCTGCCTCCAGCCGTCACACACAAATCGGTATAAGTTGTCACATGGGTCTATAGACCAGTTCAGGGAAGATTGTATGCCAGCCTTGTACATCTGGCACGCCGTACTGCTGCAACCAGGGAAAGTGGACAGATCCGCGGGGTTGGTGTGCATCCTTGGGGTAGTTGGGCGGTAAAAGTCGCCGTGCTGAACGATAATCCACTGCGTAACCATCAGATAGACGACTGGAGTGGCGATGAAGACAAGTGCGGTTCCTAGTATTGCCACCTTAATCCACAAGCTTACACCGCAGTTTCCTTGGCTGGCGAATACTTCAAGACGGCCGTCATCCTGCGCACGAGAAAAACAAAAAGGGTAAATTTTTACTGCCTTATCAGAGCACCCACGATACAGTAGTGGTACGGGTGAGGCAGTTTATCTGATTTATTAAAACTCCGCAAATTATGTTCCGCCATGTCTCATCAGAGCTTGGAACTAATCGAATATCCTCTTGGAACTAATCGAATATCTTCTTATTTGATTCGTCGAATGAATCAAATAGCGCACGTTCAAGATTATTTAAAAGAGCCGAAAAAATTGGAAATTTTTTCAATACTTTCCAACTAATTGGCATGAAGGTGAAATAAGGCATGTCGCAGTTTTTTCCGTCGACTGTTTTAAGGGAAGAGCCCACTCCTACGCCTCACAGCGCTCTGCCGCCATCTTTCTGCGCGGGAGGCAGAGTTATCGCGACATGGTCCATTTGATTCGCGGTTTCCTAATGCTCATAACTGCCTCCAAGATTGGGTGATGCAGCAGGGCTCAGGCAGGTTTAGCAAACCCTGCAATGACCCCCGACCTCGGAGGACATGGCTCAAGCGTCGCTCCAGCTCCTCTCATCTACTGGGTTGTGGTGCTGTCATCAGTAGCAGAAGGTAATTTTCCCATATGTATAACATCACGATCAGTTATTATATTGGATTCGTGCAGTCTATCCCTCAGTGGAGATCAGCTATGGCTATGGCTACTCCACTGAGCTATGGCTATGGGCAGCTATGGCTACTCCACAAGTTGTAGAGCAGTACCGCAACTGCCGTTAGCAGTTTGGTGTTTCGCACGATTATTCGCAGTAGTAACGAATATTTTAATATTCGAATCGCATTCCATTAGGGTCTATCACAATTCGATTCATTTTCTGTCCAGCTTTTAGTAGTAATATTCGTATTCGATTCGGTTCTGAAAAGTACTATTTGCACCCCCCCCCCCCCCCCATATTTGGATACAACTTGGAAAAAAAAACAGCGGTTGCTGACACTGGGCCCAGGTACGAGGCGTCCTGTATGTCAACCGGAAATGAAATCAGGTTTTTAATCTTTGATTCTATTAAAGAAGCTAGGTATTGGAATTCTAGAGCTTGATAATTTTTTTGTGATTAGCTTCTTATCTAGGTGACAAGAAAAACTTTGAAAACGGACTTTTTTTCGTCGTGGAGGAATTCATTGCACGGAGGCTGAATGTGGGCGGAGCTTCACTGCAGACTTAAGTTGTATCCGACTATAGCGACCTTGTTTAGACCTTTGTGCAAAATTTGAAATATAATAATAGGGCGAAGGGGAAATTGGGGAGTCTATGATCCTATTTTCACAAAGCATTATTTAAATAATATTTCCCCGGAAATGGCGCATAGTGTTATTTTATCATCTAGAGAATTTCGCGCTTCGGAAAAGGGGAAGGGAAGCGTTCATCCTCGTCAGCACCGTGTTCTTAATTCCACCCCTAGCGTTTGCTAAAGCCAGACTCAATGGGAGTCAAAAGGCTATGCGTTTTTTGACGTCCTCTCTTCCGGGTTCAAAAAAAGCTGGTGAAACTCAGAAAGTTTGGTTGGTTAGGTTTATTGTGGTTTAACGTCCCAAAGCAACTCAGGCTATGAGGGACGCCGTAGTGAAAGGCTCTGGAAATTTCGACCACCTGGGGTTCTTTAACGTGCACTGACATCGCACAGTACACGGGCCTCTAGAATTTCGCCTTCATTGAAATTCAGCCACCGCGGCCGGGATCGAACCCGCGTCTTTCGGGACAGCAGCCGAGCGCCGTAACCACTGAGCCACCACGGCGGGGCTAAACTCGGAAAGTAGTCTAGGAATAAGCATTCTCTGTCCTGGACAGTAAAGTGCTCATTCAACAAAACCTGAATGCTTATATGGACAGCACAAGATTTTGGCACTCCGGGGCATTCCGACGGCGTCCCTATAGTCGGCAACTTTGTTTCGAACATAAAGCATACACGACTGCACTGTGGCGATGATATGGTTACTTCGCCTCCCGCCTTTTCGTCGATATGGTTCCCTACCAAACGAAGGCTTAAAATGGCATCCGCTGCCGGGCGTCGCCGAGCATGCTTTCTTGTTCGGAAATCTCCAACTCGCACCGTCTTGTAATCCCTACACGGGCGAAGTGACGCGTCACTTATTCGTGGTCAACCGTTCAAAGAACGCCGGAGGAGCCAGAAATAAAAACTCTTAGGCGAACCTCGGTGCATCGTTATATTCGAGGTTGACACATTAAAGTTCGTTATATCCGAGGTCAGCACATTAAGGTTCGTTATATCCGAGGTTAGCACACGAAAGGTCGTTATATCACCCTGCCCACCCGGTTGTGGGCAACCTGCTTTCCCCAGGTTACCGAGAGACAGCGGTCGCCATTTCCGCTCGCACAGAATCGTCTAATGCTCACGCATTAACAGTCTTCAGTGCCCTGACACGTGAGAAGAAATGCTGCCGCCCCGAAAACACCCACTGGCAACACCACGTGTTCGTTATTATCGGCACCTGCAGGTGAATATTATATTTGGCCAGTGAGAGCGCGGGAGTTTTCGAAGTCATACAATGCCGTCAACGACGCCTATTACTACGGATAAAACCCCTCACACAGCTGACTTATAAGAAGTTAAAGGGTCCCTGAAAGGGGTGTCTGAGGTTGGCAAACAAATACTTGCATTATGTAGAGCGTAGGCCACTGAACGTTCATGCCGCGTACAATACATCAAAGGCGAGTAGATAATTTACAATACATTTTCAAAAACTACCTCTCCCGAGCCTCGCGGCGACCAGCGGCGGTGAACTTCCGCCCGAATCCGTACTCATTACGTCAGTTTGTACTCTTTACGTCACAAGTGCTGGGCTATGATTGGTTCGCGGTGCCAACGTGAAATCACGCATTTAACAAACTAGAAGCTCTAGATACTTCACACTCTTACTCTTTTCGGAAACATTTCGCATTTCAGCAAGCAGAGTTGTCGTTTATATGCATGTTTACGCAGTTATTGTGTGTTCGGTGTCAGAAATTAGTACTGCACTTCCGGTTTACAATGTTTTCGTCTGCTCGTGCCGCTTGTGTCACTCCGCCGGCGCCGACGTCGAACCGAATCGAGAATCGAGGTGCGATTTGGAGTCACCGCACTACTGATTTCTGTCGCGACCTCCGTCGCATGCGCAATCAAAATGGACCGGCCGTGCTGTGTCGTTGGTTGCAAAGCCAGGGTTCGGCAAGATGTTGCCCTTCGGTACTGTCTGCCGAAAGATGGAAGTGAGCGAGCCGTCGTCGTCGTCAGGATTCAGCGCTCGATTTCTGAACGGCGTGTCCTTAAAAGCTTGGCCGACGCGCTGCACCGATCGTCGCTTGCGAACTGCCGCCCCACTACAAGCAGGGAGACACGGGGCGGTGAGCATCGCTGCGCCGCCCTACCCAAGCTCCGCTCACAACCGGTGTCGCACTTCGCCGCCGTGCAGCAACGCCTGAGCGCTGCTTGGGATGGTGTACAAATATCACAAGGCAAGATCGCCTTGTTATCAGAAATACTTCTCGAGCAGCGACAAAGCACGCCTGCTTATGTTGCGAGCTTTCGGCAACGGCACCGCTCGCGGGCGCTCAGGGCGACGAGCTCTGCTGCTGCCTGGCTGCCGTGGTCGTCGCTAGGCCTATTGCCTCTTCGGCATCGAAGCTGCAGCGGCCGGCGCTTCGGAAGTCGCCTGAGCTATAATACAAGGCTTACTCTACACATCGCTTTTCAGTCAACAGCATCATCTCACAATAAAATAATAGTATGGTCACTTTCCGCGACTCCTTCTGCAGCGAAGCGAGCGGGCGCCAGGCGAGTCGGAGCCCACGTCGGGCCAGCGGCAGCTGCGAGACGGTTGTGGCAAGAAATTTGCTCGTATCACAGTCGTTACCTTTACCAGCAGCTCAGTATTGGTCAGCGATCCTCAAAAATGACACATTTTTCACATTTCTTATCCCAGGGTTTATTATTTACGTCAAGAACACACTTTAGCTCGTTTTTATGTCGCCGGCAGACGGGATCCAGGCTGGCCGGCCGGCCGGCATGCTCGGCGTACATCACGTTCGCACAAGAAAATGCAAAACAGCCATGATACCAGCGAGGATGCTTCCTAGATTCGAGCAACGAAAATATGTCTGTGCAAAAGTGGATCTTTCGGCAACGACACCGCCTGCGGCAACGCCGCGCGACGAACTGCGCGCTGGTCCCAGGCTGCCCTAGTCGTCGCTAGGCCTATCTGGTTTCGCATTGAAACCGCAGCTGACGGCGCTTCGGAAGTTGCCTGCGCTATAATAAAAGGCCTACTATTCACATCGCTTTACTGCGAACTCGTCCCATAATAAAAGATATGTTCGATTTCCACGATGCCTTCAGCAACGGAGCTAGCAGACGGTAGGCGAACCGCACCAAGTAGCAGCAGCACCAAATCGGCTGTTGGATGAAATTTGCTTGTATCGCAGTCATCACTTTTACCAGCAACTCGGTATTGGCCAACGATCGTCAGAAATTATGCATTTTTGACATGCATCTATCCAAGGGCTTGCTATGGACGAGAACAAACAATACTAGCGCGTTTTTCAGTCGCCGGTGGCCGGCATCAAGGCTGGCAGGCCGGTCCGGCGTGGCTCGGCCCCGAGCGCCCTGAGCAGCGCGCTGTACGGCATCATGACGCTGCCGCTCTCCGCACTCGTATTGGCTCCCGCTTCCCGTCGTTGCGTTTTCCGCGCGCGGCTTGTCGTAGACATCCAGCAGGTTGGACGCAGGCGACGAGCTGCGATCGGTTGTTACGACGTCGTTCACAACGGCGCGCCGCAGCGAATCGCACACACTTTTCGCACATGTGTCCCCGCCTTAAGGCTGAAATCCCATTTCGGCACTCATCCGCAAAAGTCGTTCCTTCAGCTCGGGGTCTATAGTACGAGAGAAGCCGCAGCGAGGGTTGCGAGACACAGGTGAACATAGCAGACAGCGGGAAAGCGAGCGAGCGATCGAGCGAAAGAGCGCGTCAACCGGAAGTAAACAAACCGATCTCGTCGATGACGTATTTGTGGGCGGAGCATGGTCCCGGCCTGTAATCTTTATTTTTTTATGGTTTGCTCCGGTGTACGAGTTGAGAGGGAAAAGGCTGGTGGTCATTTTTAATAGCCATTATCTCTGGTTCCGCACAAGGTAGATCAAAAATTTTTGCGGTAGGATGATGGATCGTTCAATGTCTATCAATACTTCGACTTCTCTTTGCCTACATGGACACCGTTTCAGGGACCCTTTAAAGCAGGCGACGCTATAAAGACTCTCGACCCAGCGGCGATTTTCTCTTTGTAGAGAAGGACGGCTGACCGAACAGGCGTACCGGCCGCCGATTCGTCAACTGCGGTCTGTACAGCCATGAGGTCCCAAGCGGTATATTAATTAAAACGAAGCAAACTCATAAGTACTTCAAGAGCTGCCCTATAATAGATAACACACCCAATTAAGAGAAACAGTTAAATTGAATCGCATGGGGAAATTCTGAGCCCAAAAAACAATACTGTATACGCGAACTCAAAAGGAGAGACCGCAGAAAGATGGCACCTCAGAGCTTCTTTATTAGCGTAAGGGGCGTTTCAGCATATTACCTAAATGACGCAACCAGGGTCGATTTTAAGTAAAAAAAAAAGAACGGTAAGGTTACTATCAGAAATCTCCCTCCAAATGGTGACCAAGAAACGTTGCTGATCCACAACAACTTGGCCCCCACTACTGCACGACATCGAAGCGAACGCTTCCTTCTGCGAGTGCTGGCAACCATTAGGCTGAAACGGCTGCCACCCGCGTGGTACTGCCACCTCTTCCTACACCGGCCGCATTTTGGCAAACAGGCATACGAATACAGAACTGGTAGCACTACAGATGTGCTACATTTTGGCATGACTGCTCACGACGCTGATTGCGAATACTACCAGAAATAAAAACTCAGCGCAGCAGGTGGAATAGATCCAGTAGTACCGCGAGCACTGTAGATGCGCACCCTTTGTCAAAAGAAGAGTCCAGAAGGGTCGCTTACCTTCAAAAGATTTAGAACGCTTGCGATGCATAACAAGCCACACAGCATGGCTCAAAACGAAATTTCTTGAGCTCCAGACTTTTGAGAAGGGCCATAGGTGTACTGTACGCGACGCCTGGCACATGACATGAAAGCAATCGTAGATTGTGTATTCGATCGACAACGTGAACACATGAGCCACAAGATGCCATTTGTTAATCAGGCCCGATAAGGTGCCGTATTGGAGGCAATATTGACCAAGGATATTTAAAAAAAAACGAAACGATCTTAGACCACCACGTCCTTAAGCTCTCTCTCTCTCGCGCACACACACACACACACACACACACACACACACACACACACACACACACACACACACACACACACACACACACACACGCACACGCACACACACACACACACGCACGCACGCACGCAAAAGGAGCTTTAACCAAACAGTGCACCCCACCGACCTATCCCACACTGTAAGAGAATAGTTGCATCTCACTGACGCAAGAGAAACAAACATTTGCTTTCATGAGCGAAGCAAAGGCGCACGAAGCAGATAATCGGCTTCTATCTTCTGGCTTCGACCGATCGGTTATTACCACTTCTGCTCAGAAATCCTATTCGTCGAGGGAAAACTGTCTTCGCATGCTTTCCGGACGGAACTGACAGGGCCCGGACAAATGAGAAGTGTACATCTGAATAATGCGTTGGAAAATTTTGCGCTCGGGAAGTCTGTAAAACTTACGCTACGCAGGTCTGGATAAGGTGTCCTGAGTAATCGCGCATGATGTTAAGCAAGAGGTAGATTTTGCATACTACGGCAGGCTTTGTAACCGGCAGTTCGTTGCGGTTAGAAATGAAGGTTTGCCAGCATTACACGCGTACAGCATCGGCAGTGCTGAAGCGAAGTTTTCTCGAGCCTAGTCGCGTCCATAGCGCACTTGTTGCCTCCAGCGCGCTCGTAATGCGTCTAGCCGGCCTCCCGTCCGTATGAGCACAGACAACGGAGCCAACACCAGCAGCAGTCCTAGCCTAGACTTATCGAGAGCAGCGACGACCTGTTTCATACCTCGTCTGCCGTTGGGAGCTCTGGCTGGTGACGTGCCGCGGATGAAGAGGCTCCGGCGGCGACGGGGACGTCTCCCTGGACAACGTCCCGGGCCACAGGCAGCCAAGACTTCCACCGGAGACGGATGAGCTCCCGGATGCTGCGACGAGGGGGCAGGTACTCCTGCGACATCACGATGCCCCGGCCACCAGAGAATGCCTCAAAGTCGGAGTCCGAGGAAGCGGTCGTGGTTCCACTGCGTGCAACGCTCGGCACTTCGTTGCCTGGCGCGACGTTGCAGGATCCACTCGTTCCGACGGTGGGCATGGCCATGGCTGTCGCTGTGTTGCTCGAACTCGAGTGTGCTGGCTCGCAAGAAGTGGATGTCAAGCCTCCGCTGCTCTTGCCCTGACTCGGTCAGTTGCCGTCACCGTTGCTGCTGCTGCTGCCACCGCTGCTGCGTGCGCCAGGTACGGGATGCAGCGCGTGGCGCCTGCGCTCTAGCGACCACCTTATTTTCTTCGGAGTGAATGAAGAATACTCCTGGCGACAAATTCAGCCGTCATAGTTACCTTGAAACCACAAGGTTTAAAAATGATGCCCCTTGTAAGCACAAATCTTCAAAAACAAGATAGAAGACAATAAAATTAAATGAAATCGAAACCAAAACTTAATCCAAAGCCTTTTTTCGAAAATTTTAGAAATGTAGTCGCACTGGCAAAGGCCAGACCAATCAGTGCAAATACCAGACCGAAAAGAAAAAAAGTTATAACAAAAGAAGAGAAGGACCGAGGGCGGTGTAAAATAATCCGTTTGCAAAGGTCGGGAAACATAGGCATTTTCATACAGATATGAAAATGAATGCAGGAAAGCACTAATTCCTAGAGTATAATTCACAGCGCTTTACCGTTTCCTTGCTCCAGATAGCTTCTAAAATTTGCGGTTATACGCTCATTATGATGCCAACACAAGCATCTGCGTGTGACAAACTAACGTACCAGCAATAACAAGGGTCGAATTCATACCAGTTTATTTGCGCAGCTAAAAGGCATCGCGATGTTTCGGCCGGATTGTAAGTGCACAGGAAGATTTTACTCTGAACCAGTGGTTGAAAACACTGAGCAATAAAGGAAAGCTGTATAGCTTTCCTTTGTTGCCGTATGGCTGCGCTCGGGTTGACGTCAATGAGTAATTACTCCCTTAGAAGAACTTGTTGTTGGGCTAGTTGGTAGTTATTCATAATTAAATTCAAAGGCGCCAAACCATAAGCACACAC
This sequence comes from Amblyomma mixtum, assembly GCF_055824585.1. NCBI lineage: Eukaryota > Metazoa > Arthropoda > Arachnida > Ixodida > Ixodidae > Amblyomma > Amblyomma mixtum. Next base: position 311,232,478 of record NC_143014.1, read on the forward strand.
ACACACAGGAGAAGGCGCTCTGTCTCGTCTTTCTTCTCCTGTGTGTGTGTGTGCTTATGGTTTGGCGCCTTTGAATTTAATTATGAATTACTCCCTTATTACAAATCTACTCCACCTTGGGGGATTCCCCTAAATATTTGGTCAAACACTGTTCCCACTTCGAGTTATAGATCAATTCGCTCTCGCCCTAACATAAGCTTGCCGTCCCGGTTAGCTCAATTGGTAGAGCGACTGCTCCGGTGTAGCGGTGGTCCCGGGTTCGAACCCCGGACCAGGACGAATTTTTCTTTAACTACGAGGTTTCTGTGAAAGCTGTATAGCTTTCCTTTGTGGCCGTATGGCTGCGCTCGGGTGGACGTCAATGAGTAATTACTCCCTTATTACTGAGCAATATGTTTGAACCGTCCCTCTGGAATGTCGGCTTGTGTTTACTGCACGCCACGAGACGGGCCTGGACTGCATGTGCACGATAAACAACTGTTGTCTGAGCTGAAGGGGGATATTTGACACACCTTAACACACACATGTAGACCGGATGAAATTTTCTTGACTGTCGGATATCTAATTGATTATTCCTGCTTAATATGAGGGCCTGAAATGGAATGTTGGGTATTCGCAAATTATTTCCCGAAATAGTTTTTACTTTACGTTGTGCCTTCTAAAAGCATACATGGCTTGAATCATTCGGAAATGGTTTGCTTGGGTTTAATGGACTTTGACGTCCCAAAGCGACTCAGGCTGTGAGGGACGCCGTAGAGGAGGACTCGGGAAATTTCGACCTCCTAGGGTTCTTTGACCTGGTGCTCTCACGGGCGCTGACATCGCACAGTACACTGGCCTCTAGCATTTTGCCTCCATCGAAATGCACTGTTAGCTGATAGCTACGAAGATTTGCAAACTCTGGTTAATTGTTTTGAAGACGAAGGAGACGCTCTTGGTATCAGTTTTAGAGCAACTAAGTCAGGTGCGATGATTTTCAACGACTCAACTGATTAGGCGCTTACAATGCAAGACCATGAAATACCCAGAGTGGCTGAATGAAAATATCTCGGGATATTGCTAAACAAAGGGCAGATATACACGGAAAAGCACGAACAGTCTCTTGGGGCGAAAGGGCAAAGGGATGTCGGGGTAATGAAATATAGGGCATTAGGGGGGTACAATAAATATGAAGTACTGAGAGGTATTTGGAAAGGAATAATGGTGCCGGTGCTTACTTTCGAGAATGAGGTTCTGGGCTTAAGGGCGGAAATTCAGTCGAGATTAGAAGTTAATCAGAGAGCTGTTGGAAGATTAGCATTAGGTGCCCTCGGCAAAACCACAAACGAGGCAGTACAAGGAGATATGGGCTGGGCATCGTTCGAAGCACGGGAAGCTACGAGTAAAATACTATATGGAGAACGCCTGAGAAAATTGGACGGTAACAGGTGGGCAGCTAAGGTATTTAAATACTTATACAGAAAGAGCGCTGACTTACAGTGGCGGAAAAGAACTAGGTAAGTAACCAGTAAGTATGCCGCACACGAGGGCGGAGAAAGAAAGAGCATTAAACGACAGGTTAAAATGCGGAAGTTAAAAAGTGGATTAATTTAATGAAAAGCCGCCGCGGTGGCTCAGTGATTATGGTGCTCGGCTGCTGACCCAAAAGACGCGGGTTCGATCCCGGCCGCGGCGGCGGAATTTCTTTGGAGGAGAAATTCTAGAGGCCCGTGTACTGTGCGATGTCAGTGCACGCTAAAGAACACCAGGCGGTCGAAATTTTCGGAGCCCTTCACTACGGCGTCTCTCATAGCCTGAGCCGCTTTGGGACGTTAAACCCCATAATCCATTCATCCATAATTTAATGAAAAAGAAGCATAGCGCTGAATGATATCGATACTGGAAAAGGCAGATCAGGATGGAATTGTTCTATGATAACTCAAGAGGCAGTGCCCTACTCTTTGAAGCTTGGTCAGGGTGTCTTAGAACACGCAGCTACAAAAAGAAATTTAACGAAGAAGAGGACACACTTGCTGTGTGGGGTATATATGTAGAAATAATTGAACACCTCATACTGAAATGGGATGGTATCCATCCGGATGTCGATGCAGGCACAGTCACTCTTCCTGAGGCCCTAGGGTTGAGAGATATAACAATGGTCATGTAAATAAATCTGCAGTGGAAGTCAGCAGGAAGCGATTGGAAGACTGGGGGCTGAAAAACAGAGGTGACATAAGATTAGAAGTGTAGGAAACTGTAGTGAAAGAAAATAGCGAATTTTAATGACACTTTATAACACACTTCAGCCAAGTTTTGGATTTTGAAAGGTAGATACCATTGTCCCTATTCGTTTCTTATTGTCACTAAAACAGAGTTTTTTTTTTCTGGCAAGGCATGACTAGCCAACGAGACTTGTTTTTCCTCAACTGGCGCTCAGCATTCAGATCAAATATTTTACTTATCAGATATATGTGGACGCTATATATGACGCCACACAGAGAACCCTCGAGTATTCGCAATCCTTGCGCGCATCACCACAGAGCTGGACACGGAAGAAGCACACCATAGGCACACAGGACGCCAGAAATCTGTCAAGCTTCGCACCGTTTCGTCGCGCTTTGGCATGGGACACAAACGTTGTGTTGCGTGCCTTTCTTTTCTTTTTTTTTTTGGGGGGGGGGCGGTTTTAATTAGCCGTGTTTGTTCTTACAAAATGCCGCAATATGTCAGTCTCTGACGTTATTCTGTGTTTCAGGTTAGAAGAACATGCTTAGGCACATGTATTTGTTTACTCTCTCAGAACAGTTTATAGGAACGCTTCATATTCGATGTTTGACGCGTTTTAAGAACGTTTTGATGAAGAACACAGAGTGGCACAAAGTGCCATCATACAGGGCCATTAGTCCTGGATAGGGCTCTGAAAGAGTGCACGCTCAAGGGATACAAAAGGAGGTCATGAAAGTGCTCTTGCTGCACGTGGTGACTGAAAAAGATTGTGCCATACCTTTGTCCTTTGGGAAAATGTATGTGGGACAAACGGGCAGGTGCTTGACCGAGAGACTGAAGCAGCACCACTGCAATACCATGCTGTGCGGCAGATTAAACGGCATCCAGTTCCGCAATTGTCATCCTAACCTGGACCTGACAGGCCACTATGAAGGAAAACTGAGTGAGCACGCCATCACTACTGTCGCTGGAAAAAGAGCTAGTCTTTCTATGTGATGCTGACCCATGCTTCGGCGAATGACACCCAAGCATGCCTCATCTAGCTGTACCGGGGCAGCGGCATCGGTGTTTCCTGTATCCGTAGCAGTTTTGTTATTTTTTTCGATACTCCCTCCTTACGCGCTGGCTGATAGATATTGAAATGTGCTCATACGAATGAAGAATACTGACTTCTTCGTGGTTTCACATCCTGGGCAAATACCTCAGCAATGGGATGCGCTTTTTTAAGGCGAAAGCCTTTAATGTCTCATCGTTGTAAGCAGCAGTTGTCTACAGAAATGTCACGCTTTTCAGTTGGTCGAAACGGTCGTGACGTCACAGTGCGCGAATTTCAAACGGGGCCAATTGTACTTTGGCTAGTAACCATGGAACCAATTGAAGGGATCGTATAGTGATGCTCCAAGTGGGACTGAGCTTAGTTAATTGTTTAATTACCCAAGTATCCTAATTAACTTTTCTAGTCAGGCCATATAAATAAATAAAACCGAGTAGGAAATTGGTCGAGCTCGGGAATCGCACCCCGGTCTTCGGCATGCGAGACGAGCATGCTATCCACTCCGCCATGCCAGCGCGATGGTTTGGAACGAACAAAGGCGCGTCTAGTGAATACGGTGTCTTCGCTCACTCCCATCCTCCTCCCTTTCCTCCTGGCGAGGTTTAGGTGTCCACCGAGGTATGAGAGACAGATACATTTCCTCTCCTCAAAAACCAATTTACCGACCAGCGAGGCGTAGAACCGAATGGGCGATGGCGTTGTATGGACTCCCTGGCAGCGTTGCAAGACGCTGTCGCGTTCCACTCTTAGAGGCGAAGCTTAACATCTTAACCACACATCAGTGCCCACACTTTAGGTCAAAAAAGTGCCCCCCTGAATTTTGACGGCTGTCCATCGAGATATGCGAGACAGTTACTGTGTAATTTCCTTTCCTCAAATACAGTTTTCATTTTCTTCATTACGGGCCCTCTTTGTCTTCTTTCACTCCCACTTCCTCCCTTCCTCTACGGTGCGATTCAGGTGTTCAGCGAAATGACAGCGAATTACTACGCCATTTCTTATCCTCAAAAAGCGTTGTGTTCAAAGGGCAAGGCATCGCGCCGAACAGGTGGTGGCGTTCCGTGGACTCCCTGGCAGCACTACAACACGCTGTCGCGTTCCACTCGTACAGACGAAACTTAAGCGTCATTAATTAGCAGTGAATTAGTATTCAGGCATAAATCAGTAATTAAGCATTAATTAGTGATTTGTCATCACTTAGTAATTAGTACTCGATTATATGGGACGCCACCAGTGTCACAGAAGCAGCGAAAGTGGTGCGGAAAACGCTTTCGCCTCTGCGCACTTTAGACAGTCAAAGTGCCCCTGAATTTTTTCTTACTGCAGTGTAGTGGCTGCAATGTGCTCTCTGAGCAGTTAGCGCTGCTCAGCACGTTGCTCACCTTGGTATGTACTCTGCATTCGGGCTTTCATATTCAGTTCTTTTAATGTTTATAGCTTTTAACGACGTGCTCCGTGTTGTGTATTGTTCTATTGTACTGCATGTTGTATGTTGCTGTTAGCGTGCTAAGTGACGGTTAAGCCCGCTTTCAAGGGATAGCCGGTGTCACTATATGAGCCACCGACCTCTCCTCATATGTGCACGTCAATAAAAACCATGAGGCAGCGATTTCTCTACAAAAGATGCATCGTTTATTGCGCTTCCAGCGTCACTTTGCATTATTTTCAACAAAAGATCGGCTGATCTTGCAGCCGACAGAAGTTGACTACAAAGGTTGTTCAAATCATGTCGTGTACAAACTCAATGTATTTGCAACCACATGAACACTGAACAGAAAAGAAAAAAAGACATGCAAGAAAAGACGCACACACTAAAGGGTAACCACTAAACACACAATACATGACTTGTGCCTCCTGCAACCTGCTGTCTCTGAGTATTTCCTCTCGAGAAAAACCGTTCTCACTCGGCTCTATGCGGAAAGTGCTGCTCCGTCGCAGGCCCCGCTACGCTTCGCGGCAGGCCTCCTGTACCGGCCAGTGTCGGGCCGTCAGCGGACCAGGCTTCACGAAGCGGTTTGCACGCTTCGTGGCTGGCCGCACAGCGGTTGTTCACCACGAACGGCCTCCGATTTGCTTGCGCTCAGGTCTTTGAGACAGGCTCTTCGTAACGTAATGGTCGGAAAGGCCCTCGCTATACCATAGACCACCCCCAACGAAGCTGTCGCAGAAGCGTAGTAATATGGCTTCTCGTTCCTTTGGTGTACGCACAGGTATCGGAAGCTATGCGCTCAACGCGTTCAAATGCGACCAGGTGGTTGGCTTACATTTCACGCCGGTCTTGATTTGGCAGCACATTTATGACTAGAGTGAGCGGCAACACATCTCTGCCCACAGTGTACAAAACACGGAACGAGCACAACATCACAACACGGGCGGGCCTTCATCTGAAGGAATCCAGCTTCGCACTGGGGAGCGAGATGAACGTCACACCATTCGTGGTCTGGCAACATGGAATGGCGTTCCTCCGAACGGCTCGATTCGCATTAACGCCTCCTCTCTTGGCATTCCACTCCTGCTTTGTTCTGATTTGGGCTTCTACAGAATGAATCGAAACATGGTGCATTTTCAAATCTAACTCAGGTCATTTGAAGACAATTTTTGGCGCACTGAAACCACAACAAGTAAATAGAAATATGACAAGAGCGCATGCGGTTTCGTATACTTGTCCTCTTCTAAGTGCGCTATAAAATAATGTATTCAGATGATTGTAACCAACTGTTCCAGGTACATATATTCTCATGAAATTGTCTCCACTTGTGGCAATTCAGTATGAGCGAGCTCAGTTTCTTCATCAGAATCGTTTTGTCTGCTTTCACACCACAGAACCTTTAATGGCATTTTCGCACAATGCGACGCCGTAGAATTTCCTTCACATCATAGCCCTACTGCAACCTTCGAGATACGAGCCCCTGCTGCACCTTATTGTATTGCGAACAAATGGACCTTGGTGTTTGTTACAAAAGAAATTCTGATTCTACGACAAACATTGCAGTGTTGTGACCTAGGGTTTAAGCTAATTTCAGTGCAAAGGTCTACGTAATCTAGTCACATAAATGTTTTCAGTGAGTCACAAGTGACACTGGGAATGAGGCTTAATGCACCGACTGCTTATCCTGCGTTCGATGCACGAAGCAAGTCTCTTCATCTGTACTGAAATTTGCAGGCGAAGGCCAGCGGCGAACTGCGATATGGAAAAAAGGCGGGGCGCAAGCCACACTCACGAGCCATACACAAGCTCTGAATCTGAGTATCTCTTCATCGGAGTATGCAAAATAAGTATCTGTATGTACACAGAAATAAATACCTCAAATGCCTCTACGAACATATGTACAGTCCTCGTCACAAACTCGTTTGACTCAGTATTTACAAAATATGATCACCCATGCGCGCCAAACACACCTCGTCAAAGCTGAGGCGCCGCTTTCCGTGAAGTGCCGGCCGGCTTTACTCGCTTCAGCTATGCATGAGATACATTTACCGCTTAAGCATCTAATGCCACCTGCGACAGGCTTGGTATACCGCCATGATGCGCTCAATAAAGCACTCATGCCACGTCCTTGTAGCATACACTGTTTCTATTGAAAGACGGGAAAGTGATCACAAGTATGGTTCTTAAAAAGTTCGCGTTATTTCTTTTTACACTTTAGGAACATGGTGCGCTTGAAAACGAACGATTTTTTTTTCTCGTCTGTTTACCGGTAAAAACTAAATGCAAATTCATCCAGAATTGACGTTTCTGTTGGCGCCGATTCTGGGACCGTAACGTATCCCGCAGCGCACTGAACACGTGATGTGGCGCTAAAACTACCCATGGGCGCCTCGCACCTCTGTGCAGGCGCCGTTTAACACGAAGAAGACCGGTCTTCGTGCGAGATGAGCGCACAGTGACTTGTACTACCACTTTTTTTTTACGCTTACTTAAATGAGCATCGCATAGTGACTTTTTTTTTCCTTCTGGGAGCTACGGTGCTCGAGCTTTAAGCGAGGCCATGAGAAGGACGACCACAGCTTCCGCGCACCTTGGTAGGGCAACGCGTGTCCCCGCACCGGGTGTCCGCAGTTTGTCACAGTGGCTGTCTCAGTCTGCGATATCACAAATACGGCGGCAGGGCACTTCCGGAGTCGCCGAGCGGGGCGGCGCTCACTTCTCGTCGTCGCCCGAGAAGTCGTCGTCGTCCGAGTCGGATGAGCCCGGGGGCGTGACGTGGACCACCATCTGCGAGATGTTCTCCAGCCGGCGGCAGGCGTCCTCCGACAGCGGGTTCTCCTCCAGGTGGACCTCGCGGAGCGTGCTCACCGAGCGCAGCCGCGATGCTTCCACGTCTGCGCCCCAGAAACCGTGGGTCACAATTGGTCGTGCACGCGTAGCTCAGAAGTTTCCGGCCGGTCCCTCCGGAAACAGCTGAGCTCGTCCGTGCTGGACACTAGCTTTTTATCATCGCTAGACTGCGGCAGCGCGAAGGCGCAGCAAATTGTCGAATCAGGAGAGAAATGTTTCGGTTGCCGAGCTAAAGCTTATCACTTTTCACCGTTTAGCAAAGGAGCAGCCTTCAATACAGCAGTGTGGGCTCGGCCTCCAAGCGCCTGTGTTCTCTAGCAAGCGTAATAGGTATTCCTTATGTATACAGATACAATTCAACATTCAACTTGGTAACTACATGTGGCCAAACTTAATACGTTGAACAGATGTTCAAAGACTCCCGTAACTAGCGTTAAAACAGCTGAAAATGTTTGGTTTTGCAACCATACATAAAAAATAAAACAGCCAAGGAATCCAGGAGCACTGTGGGAAGACATACTGGAGCACTACGGGCACCTACTTCCTTTTTACTAGCCCTAGCCTTTAGACAACTAGCCCTACAATGTTCCTTAGTCAAATGAGTTCTTTTAACTGTCAACTTAAAAATGGTGCTTACCAAATGTAAATGGTGCTAGTTACTGCAGTTCCTCTCGGCTTAACGCGTTGCCGTTTAAATGCTTAAACCTAAAAACGCTCAATATGATGCTGGTCTCATCTGTCTGAAAAGCGCCAATTTATTTAGAATCGCTCTCTGTGAGTACTTGGGTGATTTTCTTTGTTATTTATCACGCTTACTTTCGATTCCGGTATTCCCACAGTCAGCTGGAGCCTCCTGCTCGTGCAGCCGTTAAGGAGATAAAGGGACCTGTACGTGATCTGTTTAGCCCGCATCAGTGTAAAGATGCAGACGATAACCGCTTATCCCAAGGAGCATGAGCGTCACATTCGGAACCCGCAGGTGGGGACTCCCTCACAAGAGAGCCATGGCTTCCGGGAGGGAAGCCGGCAGCATTGTGTTATATCAGGTGATGAAGGGCAGCTCACCCGAGATATAGTTCTTGCGGGCGTCCAAGTAGGTGAGCCTGGGTAGGCGGAAGATGACCCAAGGCATGGACATGTAGTCATTGTACGAGATGTCCAGCCGCCGAAGCTCTGGCAGCTCTTTCAGCTCCTCTGGCAGGCTGCTCAGCCGGTTGTGCGACAGGTTCAGCTCTGCGTGGTTGCATCGCAGGAAACTCAATCGCGCCGTCGGAAGCACTCAGTGGAACAACGGTATAGGTCACTGTGCGATACAGGACCTGGCCGTGAGGCCGGCCAGGCCTAACACAGCAAACATTCTTCAGGGTAACAATGCAAAAGACGGGGACGAAAGAGGGAGGAAGACAGCGCTCGTCCCGCGTTCTTCCCTCTTTCGTCCTTGTCTATTGCGTGGTTGCCCTCAAGAATGTACACCCAACTCGCCCGTTTAGCAATAGTATTGAACAGCAAACGAAATGAGCAATGGGCGGGGTGGAAGCTTTAGTCCGCTAGCGATCGTTTCCACAAGACTAGTCTAGTCGAAACTTCGGCTGTAGTAGGATGCAGCTCAAAGAACTCAGCGGCGAATGCCCCTCAAAGGAGCCCCCTCCAGCCAATGGCACCGACTGAATTTTATCGCACCTCGGTGAATCCTCTTTCAAGCCCCCGTACGACTCCACGCTAGCAGGTCAGAGAGGATTGACCACCGCGTCACAAGAATCGGTCGACGCCATTGGCTGGTGGGCCTCCTATAAGGGATATTTGCCACTTCGTCCTTGAGTTGTATCCTTCTATAGCAGACTGAGGCTTCCCTCCGGCCCTTTGTTAACTGTATGTTTTCTAAGTATGCCGTCTTCCCTGCCCACTCTCTGCCGTGGGTTTAACCAGGTAAAGACGCACAGAGTGGCGCGCACCTGTAATGTGGGTGAACTTGAGCGGCAGCTTGGGCGGTATCTTGCGCAGCACGTTGCTCGACAGGTCGCAGGCCAGCACACGTGTGTTCCTCATCAGGTGGAAGATGGCGTCCGGAAACGACATCAGCTGGCACTCCGAGAGATCTGCGAAGGTTCACATGTCAGTGAGCAGCTGCGCCAAGCATGCTTGCTTGAATATCGGAACGAGTGTCTGTAAACGTCATCGTAGACAGTATTCTCGTATCAAGTGAGCCTCCGTTCCTCATATGTGATGCTCGAGTTCCCTTGCAACTAGCAGCTTAACACTTCAGTCAGGGGCAACTGGGCGACTTGTCTGAAGCAATTACACGTCATGGGTTAAATAACCTCAAATGTCAACCTCTGGCTCTATTTTTCTTTCTTTCTGGACATCACGGGCTGATGCAAGCTCTTCTTAAGCGGGCATGAAGCGGCCCGCTGTATGAAAGCAGATAAAATATAGGAGCGCTGGTCAAATTATTTATTTTCCAACTCGCTACTGCTACAAGTGGAAAGCGTGGCAGCGGTACCAGCAGAAACGTGTGTTCTGCTGAGCATGCGGGCAGTGCAATTATTTTTCTTTAACCCAATCTAATCTCTGTTCAGCTGAGGAACTGTTCTTTATTCAGTCATCTAGAGGTCAGTTAGACGACAGGCGAACAGCACTGAAAGGAGGGATCAAAACACTTAATAATACTTTTTAGCGCAGTGACCAAACAAGAAAAACAAAATACACAGCTGGCGATTGCTGACATACAAACTACTACTTGTTTGTATAGAGCGTGACATGAAACCAAGCTATCCTTCGTACGTTCGGTTGCCACTTCGCGACAGTGCGCAATCGACAAATACTGAAGAGAATCAAAGTAGGCAGTCGTGTGCAGTCTCGAATCCTGTAGGGCGCAACATGCAGTGCGCCTTGTCCGAGTTCGCCTTCCTTTGCTAAAACGCTAAAAGAAGCGCCATTTTGGCCAACTTCCGTGTCTTATATCCCCAACGTGAGCATTGTGGAGCCCGATTATTTACTAAGAGCGCGATGCTTCGCTATTCTGGCCACATGCAGTGAAACCCTTCGTCAGTTGTCGCCGGGCTCTTTTGACTGCAGTGGCGCGTGTCTCAGAAGTGTCGGGACATCAGAGCAGGCGCCTCGCAGATGGCGCTCCCTCAAGTGCGCGTCCGCAGGCTTAGGTGAGCTGCGCAGGGAGCAGTTGCCGGGCCAGCGGTCGGAGGCTTTCCGTCACTCGGCGGTCCGGCAACAGGCCGCTTATTTTAGAACGGGCGCAACGCTTTTGAAAGACTCGGCCGCGCGCGTCAGACGGACCCCCTTGTTCTTGAGCCGCTCACCCTTATTGCAGCTTCCTGACGACAATATGCGCGCCTCGGTTCGCTTGTGCATTTCGTTATTTGCGAGCGTCTTGCGGTTTGTTTTGTCGTCAATATGCAACGGCGCAGCGACGAAGAGCGCCGTGCCAAGCGCAGCGAGGGAGATGTTGCGCACTCCGTGTTCTTGAACTCGTGCCCAGGGCGCAAAAGCCGGCCCGTTCCTGGCACTCGTTTCCGGCGCGGCCTCTCCGTTTGGGCGCTTTGCTTCTGCGTCCTTTGCCAAGTCCTTGCGCGACGCCACTCTCCCCCTCGCCAGGTGTCTGCCGTCGCGCGTCATGAGGCACCGCACGTGACTCGCTGGGCGGACCGAGGAGGTTCCGCGAACTGAAGCTGCGCCAGCGCTGGGTAGCAAGAGCACGTGTCGCTGTGGGCGCCGTCCTGCGATCGCCTCCAGGGCCGCGCTCGATATCGCACCGCACAGCGAACGAATCCGCGTCCAGCAGAAAGCCCCCTTCAACACTGCTTGCGCGGGCAGCAGGCGTGGAACAGAGAAGAAAAACAAAGCACCGCCTGCCTGCAACTCTAACTTGTATACAACAAACTTAACCAAGTCATAATGCAAAATATAGTGGCACGAAGAAGGCATATAAGAGGTTTTCTGGACCCGCTCGGGAAAATTCGTATAAAAGGGCCACAGCTCTCTCTTCTCGACTGCAAATAAGATTTGCTAAAGGAGAGCGCCAATTACTCGGTTCACTCTGCATATCGCCGTGTCCTCGCTTGCAGAACCGGGCTTTGCCGCTGGTTGCCCCTTCCGGTGGCGAAAGCCCGGCAGTGTTCCAAAGGGCGTGGGAGGCCACTGCGTTTCAAATTCTCCGTTTTCCCCGTACGCACCACGTTACGGAGAAAAACATGAACACAGCCAACGGGGTTTGCTTCTGGGCCACGCAGTGTCGCGTGTTTTGCGTCCGGACCGAACGAAATCTCCCGAAGCCGATAGTTACTCTCGTCATCCCACTTCCGCAAGTCATCCATGGGTGCTACAAGAGCTCCACTGTACTCGGCTGAGAAGCAAAACTCGATGTTTTTGACAAATGACTATACCGATTTTATGTTATGACATATGGCCGCCACCGGAATAGCGTTTTTTTTTTATCAGAAGCCTAATTATCCCTGGGCGCCGACCGGAGTCTGGCGGCGTACCTGCTTCGTAGAGGTAGATTGTGCGGCATGCGCGGGAACTTTTCTGCTCCAAGGAGGGGCTGCCAGGTGCTCTTAACGGCTTAACGCCTGGTGCGCTTAGGCTTAAGCACTAAGCTACACGCCGTATTGAAGGGAGCAGAATACCAGAACAAGAACCGTTGCAACGTACAGACCTCGCCCTGACGCCGCCTTCGTAGGCATGGCGACCTCAAGGAAAAATTATTCGTCTTCGAAGGAGGCATGAAAGAAATTCAGTGCCCTTTGTTATAGTCTACACTATCGATGACTAAGAGCTCTCACGCTGCTGTTGGCAGCGCTCCTATCGCTGCCTGCAATACGATTAGCGCTCAGCTCTTTGCACTCACCCTGCAATCACTTAGTTTACAAATCCAGCCTCTCCGCACTTGCGTTACTGCGTGTTTTCATTGCGCTGCCACACAAAAGCAGGTTATAAGGTGTACGACGCAGTTTTCTGCCAAGTTTCAAGCACCGTCGCTGGTGGCAAGTGGCTTCAGCGCACCGCACATTTCAAGTTTTTTCCAAGCCGCCGGGTTCGTACCTGGGCTATACAGCGGAGAGACCTAGTCGCGCTTTTGGCACAGTGGGGAAGAGGAGTTTTTTTTTCCAACTACACGAGCCGCACTGCGGGGCCAGACTGGGTGGCCTGCGAAATTTTGAAGGTGAACATCATGTCTCGGCCATAGACTCAGTCTGCTCGCTGCAGCGGGCAAGGCGTTTTTATATTTAATTGTTTTCATAGCCCATACAACGTATGTCAGTAAAAGTGGCTCTTTGAGGTGCTATTTTTGCTTTAAGGAAAAAAGGCTGATTTTGCCTGTTTCTTAAGTTCTTATTGCTATACTGTCTTTGACGACTCTGATGAGGCGACGCTCTGAAAACCGCAGTCTTGCAATTCAGCGAGAGCCAGTAGTGATCTAGTGCAAGTTTTTGATGTGGCTCTGAAGGATGTAATGCACGTGAGCCTGAGAGCGGAAGCGTTTAGAGAGCGAGGTTCAAGCACAGCTATCGCTCTCACTTGGCCACCCCGTAGGAGGCGAAAAGTAGGGCAGTTTTAATGCATTCTGGACCTGCACTTCACAATTTTTGTGTACCCAGAACGGCATCCGGATTTCAGCCATTGGGCTCGCTCTGGATGATAACTGCGGTTGGTAACACAAATTTGCCATCAATGAAGCCGCATGACACGCACGCAGTAAGTTTTAAAGAAGGAAATTGCGCCATTTCTCTCATATTAAGACGGCGTTACCACATTTTGGCCGGTATATTAGGGGACCAGTCGCGAGCGACGTTTAAAACTCACGCTTTGTGTCGAGTAACTGGTCGGTGCACGTTAAAGATCCCGGGTGGTCGAAACTATTCCGGAGCCTACCACTACGGCGCCTCCTATTCTCCTTTTCCTTTCACTCCTTCCTTCGACTATTTCCTCACTACGTGGTTTGATGCCCACCGAGAAGGGAGGCAGTTGATGTGCCCTTTCCTTTCCTCAAAACAAATCTTTATTTCAGGGCCTCCGTGTACCTCTCCAGACGCGTCCTAAGGAAGGAAGCGCGTTGTTTTCGTCGACGAGCGACATAGGGTTCGTGCAAGCGCAAGAAAATGTCTTTCTGAATTTCCTAAACGCAAGCAGTGTCCGCGGCTAGGTCGTCCTGGATCCACTGGAAAAGCTCTCAGCGCTGCACGACAGAAGTCGTCGCGGTGGGGGGCGAGTGGGGACGCGGTATACCCGAGACGCCGGCCGTCGAAAAGCACCCGCGACCGGCGAGCCGATAGTGACGCAGAGAGCGGTGCGGGATTGCCTCTCCCTGAGTCAGCACAGACGGCACCAGCGCCCTAAGCCCGCCGATGTCTGCACATGAGCGAATTTTATTGTTCGTGCAGCGCAGCTGTTGCTAGCTCTTTCCTGGTAGTCATGGCGTCCGCAACAGACCACCTCCTGCGCCACCTGTCAGCGCGTCCGCCGTAGACGGAAGACGAGAAAGCATGTATTCGAACCACGACTCGAACGCTCTCGATGGCGGGCGCGACTGTTTACTCGTGGCGGCTGCGTCTCTCCCAGCTGCCGAAGCAACGTCACCACCTGGCTCGAGTTGTTTCGCGCGCTTTAGTTCTCCGTGCGCTGGGATGAGTCACTTTCGCCCCTGCCTCCGGGCTCGCGACGCCGGAGGGGCGAGGCGAGCACTGTGTAAACCTTCTTACGCCTGGGTAGGTACTGATTCTTAACTTTTTTTTTTTGTGTGCTTCGCGGTGCATTATTGAGAAGAAATGAATTCTCCGGCTTGCAGACGACATTTTTGAAGACCCATTTTAAGGTATGCACTCCGCGTCAACACTTCTGCATCAGTAGTGTAGAGCTCACCCGGACCTTATTAGCGAACATGGCCGCGTAGGCAGAAGGATAGCATACTATCTAAGTGAGCTTGAAAAAATAAACAAACGAAAATAGCCTCGATAGATTTCATAGGAAACTGGGTTTTAAACGTTGCATACAACGTTTCACGTGTGGCCTTGGCAATCTTTTTTTTTTCAACGAGTATTTCTTTGGGATTGTTTCCCGCCAAGAATTAGAAGTTGCTATAAAAATACAAAGGTGAACATTCAAGGACCTAATTAGCTGAATTTCCAATCGCTTAATTACAAGACAGCTTAACGTTACCGTGAACCGACTGCGCATGGGTCGCCATACATCGTAAGAACACGGCAGGGTACTGACGGAGTGACGCTTTGGCATACCGTAAAGTGCACCCTGGTGGCGGAAATGGAAACAATAAATAACCTAGTAGGTAATATAACATCTGCGCGAAATCACTTTTGTTGTGTGGGCGCATGTTACAATGCTTGATGTGTCAGGCCCAGTGAACAGAGCAAGCAGTTATGCGCTACCACGGGGCGATATCCCACCTTCAGCACCTTCACCCTGCCGGCGGTCCTGCTCGCTATATTTTGCCGAGTGCTCCGTAATCGCCACAGGAAACACGGCCCAGACTGGAGCCATCGGCTTCGTGCCTCATGTAACCAGCAGGATGTTCGGAGCGAGGCAGTTGTGTTCACGTATATACCACCGCCTCAATGCGGCAGGTTGCCAGCATACGAACCTGTCTCTAAGGAAGTTTGACAGAGAAGTTCATGCGCCCAAATACATCGGTAATGAAAAACCAGTTCTCGAGCTTCGGGTGTCGAGCTCGCACTGATGGACAAAGTTTGTTGGCGCTTTCAATAGGCGTGCGTTCACTTCATACGCACGCCACGTCCATTATACGTCCATTACCGGAATCCCGGTAGTGGACGGGCATGCACTCTCGTCGTAAACGCAGAAGTGCTGTAAATCGGTATTTATCGGGCCGTCCGTGACGCCAAACTGGGAAACAGAGCCTAATCTTATAGCCAGATTGCCCCAAAGGGTATGCTTGCTGTTCATGCAAGCCGCCACTGCTATGCGGCCCATATTCAGCAAGTGGATAATGATAGGACGCCAAGCCAGCAGATCGACAGCGGTTTTGACCGCAAGAATGATAATATAGAGATTTAGCATAGCGGACTATGTAGACGCATACCTGACTACCGGTTGCCTACTGCGCACGCGTGGTAGCAGCTGCATGGCCAGGTCAGGCGCGCGCCTGCTACTGCGCGTGCGAAGCAGACAAACGGTAATAATCGAGCATACGTCTAAGCTATGCTAAAACTCTCTTTGACATCGCTCTGGAGGAGTGGCAAACCCATTCTGATCAGAGCCCCATCCCGCTGCTGGTCGTCCACACTCGCATGGCAATAGAAGGACGACATGCTTTTCCATACCAACAAGCAACCGAAAGGGGCAGGCACAATTTGTACATATCATCGTAGGTCCTGGGCGCGTGTCATGTCATCTGACCCGTTTCTTTTTCCTCGTCGGCGTATAATTATCGACTCCTAGGCAGCCTCGCGTATATTCCTCAAGTTGACTCGTATCCTGTCATGCGAACGAACGGAATGCGTCGCCCTTGCCGCAAGCCTCCCGAACGTGAGGAGGGCGTTGAGCAGGCTTGCGGGGAGGCACGTGGAGGTGCGCTCACCCAGGTTCTGGTTCTCCGTGGCGTCGGTACACCGATGGACCACCTTGATGACGGCCTTGCCGGCACCGCCGACAATGTCCACCTGTTGCTGCGACGGCGGGGGCATCTTGCTATGCACACACGACGAAGGAACGGCGAGTTTCTGCTCTCTGACGGCGCTGGTCCGCTAGCCGCCCTAAATATACTACCCGGCGCCCCCTTGCTCCCTGCGCAACGGGAATCAGCTGACCTCGGACCCGAGCCAACGACGGAAAACCCGGGGCTCTGATCCTGGAAGGGCTTTGGCCACCCCTTCTTTTCTGCCTGTTTTTCTTGGTTGAGGTCGGCAGCCCCGGGTTTCGCAGCGCACCCTTCTTTCTCACCCGCAGCGTTTCCCGGCGGCGGGTGTCACACGAGGTCGAGCCGGAATTAGCGCAGGGAACACCTCGCCTCCCTGCGCCGCACGTGACGCACGGCAGACTGCTCGGCTCGCTCCCATTGAACGCACTTCCTGCCGCAACGCTTCTTCGCAACTTAATTGCTTGCGAAACGGTTTCCGCGAGGGACGCAACTTGCGCAGGCAATGACAGCGCACACGAGGGACAGTTTGCCTCGCGTGTTGCCGCCCGGACCCAAGTCCGCGATGAGTTCTGTACCAAGCGCCGACTTACAGATTTATTTTCGAAAAGCACGCGCACGTGCTGGCATACCTGGCTGCCGCTGCGTACCACCACATGACACACGTCAACAACCTCGACAATGCAGAAAAGCCAGCTAGAAAATGGGGTCAGTCCATCCAAGTGCGCGCTCAACTATACAGGCAGCTTCTGGGTGATCTTACCAGCCTTCCGCCGCCACATTCCTTCCTCTCTGCAACCGAATCCCGAGTCACGAAAAGTGCAGATGTCCTCCTCACCACTGCGGCGCGTCTTCTACCTTTACAACTTCCGTCTAGACCAGTCTTGTTCCTCCGCTACCATTGGCTTCTTTGTCCCGCTCCGTCCCATTATTCCTTTCTCTTGGCTTGCCTGCCTCGAGTCCTCCGCACCGAAGGTTCAACTGGCCCTGGTCCGCCGACTTCCTTGACGCTTGATTTGGCAGCCAAATCAAGTTCATCACTACAAAGACAGTACACACGCGGTTCCTAATTCATTCATGTTTTTGGCCTCAACTGATTCGCGCTTAGCATGTTCTTGCTTGAGGCCAGGAAAGCACATTTCTTCCAAGTATACAGTCGCACTGGTCCGATTTACGGTGCAAAGCAATCAGGCCATCTCTCCACCTGTAGGCCTTTCCGAAAGCACCTTGCTTTCCGATGCTTTTCGACGCATGCGCACATGAGAACGCACTGGTGTTCTTTGCTTCTTTTTTTGCATCTGGTTGTGCATTGCATGCGGTGTCACGGAACTCTATAATGAAGTTTACATGCCTTTTTGTCTGTTTTTTACTTACATTGTTATGACCGTGGGTAGCCCTCATCCCCCCCCCCCCCTCTTTTTAAGCATTGCCCATCCCAGGACCCTTAAGAGAGAATAAATTATTACGATGATGGTGTAGGAGCTCGCCTTTTCAAGATTTTTATCCAGTAAAAGCGATGTCATGCGGTGGTATGTTGTGGTGGCCTGGCACACTTGCACGTCCGATTTTACGAAATGTTTCCTTTTTTTTTAAAAAATTAGTGCTTTAGTTGTCTTCCTTTGCTGTGTCCCTCGTCTTTTTGCTGCGCCGCAGCGTGTTGAAAATGACGAACCAACAAGCCCAGCTGCTAACGCTTCACGATGAGCTTCGCGTGAAGACATGCACAAGCATGGTTGATAGTTTGTTTCTTTGTACGAATAAAGCCGCTAGTGGAAACTTCTCCCCTGGCAAGCCTTCCTTGAAACGCACATCAACAAGCCCCCGGGGTGCTTGGCCCGCGGGGCGTGTGTGCTGGACACCGCTTTCAGCGACTAGCTGGCGCCATTTTGTACCACGACTACAGCGCGTAGCGTCGGGGGCCTTCACCAATCATCGCGCTGTCAAAAAACATGTTGCGATCAGCTTGCGAAACGCCACGCAAATGGTGCCGTTTGTATATGGTGCTGTGTACCGCAGTTTTCTCCACTGTTTAAATGTTTAAATGTTAAAAATTTAAATGCTTAAATGTAAATGTTCAGACGTACAAATCAGTTGGATGAGCTAAATCCACGCGCCTTGCTATTACAAACCATGGCTGTCTATATGTTATGTGCCATTCCGAAATTTGTCGGCTGTCACACACTATTGCACCCCTGATGTGAAGGTCGGCACACTGCGCCCGTAAAATCGTCGGTTGTGTCATCCACCGTACCCAGAGAAGACCCCTTCAGCTGCACGAGAAGTGCGCGAACGAAAAAGTGGTCGCACAGCTCTCCCGAGCATTCATTGTACATTTTTTTTGGCCGCCAAACAAGCCTCGCCTCGAGCTGGTTAAGCTCATCGAGCAATATAACGCGACGCATCGATCCTTATCCTTTAGGCACCCCTCCTCAGAGAACTGTTTAACTTGTCAACCGGGGGACTTTCCATCTGTATATTTCCTGGGGTCGACCTTAAGTTGTAAGAATGGAGTTAAAACGGTTAATTATGGCTCTCCATCAATGCAAATTATGACATCAGAGCACGGAGGGCATCATTCGAATTATGCCGCCTCGAGAAGCAGATAAAGTGCAAGAGCTGAAGCCGAACACCAAACGTACTGAAGGCTAGCTCTGTCGACTAGACATCTTGCTAGCACTTAGCAACCAACTTTTTTTTTTTTTCACTCGTAGGAAGGAAAGCACGCTTGACAACGGTTTTGAAATCACTCAACTTGGGTTGTCTGGTGCAACAGTTTCGTCCGAGAAACCCGGGTGGCATATTTCGCAAGTGTTTCTCCGCCGCGAAGGTCGCGCACCGCCCCGTCTGCCGGCGGCGGCGGCAGGTGCTGAGGAGGGCGCTCGCTGGCTCGCTCTCGTGACCTCGCAATATCGCGCACGTGCGCCCCGTTTCCCCGCACAGCTTCTGGCGCGGCGAGTTGATGTCTCCAGAACCGCGGCTCCTGAGACACCAGCGCGGGGTGCAGTTCATCCACCGTCGGATGAGCCGTGAAATGCCCGGTGGGACCCCATCGGTGCGGTGAACACGCGGCGGTTTCATTGTGAGCCTACGCAGAAAAGCGCTTCAGCCGTGTTTTCCTCGTGGCGTCGAGCACAGCAAATTATGTCGCGTGAACTTACCGTTGATTGTGTCTGTGGTGCTAGGAAACGAGCGATATCATCTATTTTCTTTTGCAGCGGCGTTTTCAGTCAGCTGATGATGATTTTAAATCCTTTTTTAGCCTTTGTTACGCACGGCATGGTTTAATCTGCGGATGAGTTTGTAAAGTACGCCTTCCGCGACGTTTCCTTGGCATCATCGTATCCAGTGCTGCTCACGTTAAGAACGTCCTTTTCCAAGGCTTTTTGGGCGTTTCAAATCGCGGCAGGGATGCGCAATGTTTTCGCAGTTTGAAAGACAGGCAGATCTAGAAGAGACGTGCCCATGCTATACTCGAGGTCAGCAATGCGGGTGGCGAAATAAATGCAGTGGTAAATAAGTGGTATAGGGTATTGACTCATGTTAAACCGAGTAGACCTGCGAAAGCATGTGTTTAGCCTGGTTGGCTCATGGTTTTGCGTTGATGGGCGGGTCGGCATGTCTGGCGACGATATTAGTTCGATAGTAGTAATAGTTTATGAAGACGACGGCGTGCAGTGCAAAGTGCGAGAGTGTATTGCACTTTAACACCTAGTCATGATCGGCTGCGGCGTTAGCATATAGTGCACTCGTGCACAGGCTAGCGCAGCTAATCTGTTCACGCCGCCGCAGGTTTGAAACTCAGTTGCCGCAATATTGCTTCATTTAGTTAGGCTCACAATGTAAATTCAAGGTGAGGCTTCAGCGCTGAAACGGCCTTTGCAGCTTTGGTCATGAAGTAGGGCTTGCGCTCTAAATAAAGTTCAAAAGGTGATTATGCATGTGCACTACCGCATGTGATGAGCGCTAAAGATGGTTCACCTTGTGTTCTTGCAATTTTAGCATTTCCGTCCAATGCTGCTGCCACGCGTGAGTTTGTGACGATTGTGTTTCTCTTTTGGGTGGGTTACAGCGAGTGCTCTATGTGGTAAGAAATGTATGGGGAACGTAGTTATGAGCTTTCTGTCAAGCAGCGCGTTTGCGGGCAGGTTCCCGATATAGCTTTCGCCATCTTTTCGTCCCGCCGCACATTTGTGGCTCTGCATGGCCTCCCGCATACGTGGCAGCGTTTAGAGGCCGATGCCCCTCCTCGGATGCATTCGTGGCCCTCCCGCAAAGTTATTGATGTACTGTAATGTTGGTGCTTAGGCTTTATTGTAACTGCTGCTGCTGGCGCAGGCGCGCAGGGTGCCGCGCTTTCAGGATGTGTTCTCGACCGGCGTTTCAAAGCGTTTGGCGCCATCTGGTTGCGACCGTGCGCCCCGACCGACCCCATGACGACGAAGTTGGCGCTAGCGCGCAGAGAGTGGCCACGTGACCGCGGACGCTGGATGTTGACAACGATGCTACGACTACTACGCGGAGGCCGGGAACCTTGGCTTTAACAGCTGACGCTGTATAGAAGAAAAATGCCTGACGTGGAGAACACATCCTTGGTACCAGATGCCATTTCTAGATAGTTGATAAATGAATTGAGCGGAAATTGACAATTTTATGTTGCGAATACTTACGTGCGCTAATATCAACTTTTTGCTGGAAAGATATTCAAAAAATCGCTATATGAAAATCTGTGTTGAGTAATCTGATGTCCACTTGGATTTGAACTCGAAATTTAATAGTGCTCGATTTCTAGCCTCGAATTCTGAAAAAAAAAGATCCCCATTTATAGATTCTACTCCTCACGGCGAGAGAAAAAAATATGCTTTCCTTGGCCTCTTTTCAACTGCGCAAGAAAGGTCTTTCTACATCGTTGTGTGGTATAAGGGGTTTAATGTTCCGAAGTGAAATATACGGTATGAAGGACGCCGTTGTGCAGGGATCTGGATAAATTCCGACCACTTGGTGTTATCCAACGTGCGTTGGCACTGCACAGCACGACCAACCGTGCTTCGGCATTTCGCCTCTATCGAAATGGGGTCGGCATTCGATCCCGCGTCCTTGGGATCAGTTACATTTTACTGCCATAAAAGCTAGGTGCGGCTAATTAATTTGTGCTACACAGCCACCGCGGTGGCTCAGTGGTTATGGTGCTTGGCTGCTGAACCGAAAGACGCGGGTTCGATTCCGGCCGCGGCGGCCTTATTTCGATGGAGGCGAAATTCCAGAGGCCCGTGCACTGTGCGATGTCAGTGCACGTAAAAGAACCCCAGGTGCTCGAAATTTCCGGAGCCCTCCACTACGGCGTCTCTC
The DNA here is from genome assembly GCF_055824585.1 of Amblyomma mixtum. Classification (NCBI taxonomy): domain Eukaryota; kingdom Metazoa; phylum Arthropoda; class Arachnida; order Ixodida; family Ixodidae; genus Amblyomma; species Amblyomma mixtum. The sequence continues at coordinate 311,253,985 of NC_143014.1, forward strand.
ATAGCCTGAGTCGCTTTGGGACGTTAAACCCCATAAGCTATAAACCGTAATTTGAGCCACACGACACCGATGCTGCTGAGCCGCTGATTTCAGTGCTGCACTCTCGCATGCATGACTGGATTTTTTCCGAGTCTGAGTGCTGAAGGTGGCGTCTTGGACCTGTAAAGATCACAAGCACGTCGATGTACTGGCAGCGTGCTAATGATCTGTCCACACTAGCTGTTTTTCTTGGTCTTTCTGAAGCACACGACTATCATCTTTAGAGTTGCATACTGGACAGCTTGTTGGGGCTGCAGGTTAAGGGCCCTGCTGCTTCAGGTAATTTTTTAATGTGTTAGCCTTATTACCTCCATCTTCGCAAAATCTGTCCATCTGGTGGTGGTTGATGCCGCCTCCGCCATCCCACCCCCCCACCCCCCCAGAAGGCCTCCGCCCACCACCAACCAAAACCCCCGCCACAATCCAGAAGGCCTTACCCACCACTCATACACTCCAACCTCTGGACGCCTCCACCAACTAGAAGCCTATACAGCACTGGAACGAAAAAGCGGTGTTAAAATGCAATTCAAGGAAGCAACCGGGAGGCGATCGTTGCACAAGCTAATTACGTACAACCAATGCTGCTAACGCACATCTGTCGCATCACATCGTATGATCGCCTGCGGACTTATCTTTTTTGACGCGTGCATTTCGCCGTGAGATGAAAAAATGTTTACACCTAAGCTTACCGGCTTAGCGCATTAAGAAGCGAAAGCTGATTGCCATTACAGGCCGGGAGGTCTAGAGTGGCAGGTCCATTTTGAGGTTTCAGAGGCGACTGTTCGGTTGGGCGTCTTACAGGCCCGTCTACACGCTCACGTCCACACTCGGGCTTCTTCCATTTGCGGTCTTAGATTACACCGCTTTCCCGGCACACTTCATGGACTACAGGGCCCACTTGCACGAAGCAAATAGCGATTTTTTGAGGAAGCGACAAGCGCGGTAATTGTCTCACTTCTCGGTGGACATCTCAACCGGGCCGTGAGGGGAGGGATAAAGGAGGGAGTGAAAGAAGAAAGGAAGGATGAGGTGCCGTAGCGGAGGTCTCCGGAATAATTTCGACCACCTGGCGATCTTTAACGTGCACCGACATCGCACAGCACACGGGCGCCTTTTGCATTCCGCCTCCATCGAAACGCGGCCGCGGTGGCCGGGTTTGAACCTGGGTATTCCGGCTCAGTAGTCGAGCGCCCTAAGCACCGAGCTACCGCGGCCGGTGAAAGAGTCTAGTTCCCAGTGTTGTCTTATTCGCAATCTAAACATTAGGGTCGATTTTTAGGAAAGGAAAGGCGCGTAACAGGCCCAATGGGTCAGTGGGTACCTCAATCGCGCTGTGGGGTATGAGTGTCCACCTGACGCGTTACACGGCTGTCGTTCTGCCCCTTAAATTGCTTCTACTAAATGGCTTGAGCAAAGCTATTACAGCTTTCGCTGTAAAAAGGAAATCCGTGCTCGTAAACGGAAGTAATCCAGTAAAGGAATTTGGTATTGAATAAAACAAAATTGAATGGGTTTTTAGCAGGGCTTCCTATTGTCATTAACTCTCCAGGTTACCCGACTGTACGGAGCCAACTGAAGCAGCCTATCTGTGCACGTAGCGTAAGTTTTGAAGCCACATTATTGCTCATTTATCTGACACCCGCAGTGACTTCAGGCAACACAAAAATAAAAAAGGGCGGGGAGGCTTTCCACGCAAATAAAAATAAGTGTGCACACCTATAAGATGCAAGACATGGCCGCTGAATTTAAACTACGCTCCAAAATAAGATCTGCAGATAAATGAACTCCGGTTAAGTAAATATAGGTCTAATTCTACTGGGAACAGTATAGATTTCATAATGAAACAAAATTCTTTATGCGCCTGCAAGCTCCAAACTTTGAGAGCACTTTATATCGCGGGATTACCATCTCAAACAGACAGCACATGCGAGTATAGGTGCATCTACATAAGAAAGGAATCCCTTAATCGTGACTGCACGTTGAGCTAAAAAGATATGGCTCGCGAGGATAGCCAGCATATTCGCACGCGCAACACATGGCTGTCTGTCTCATTCTGCAGAGACGATGGAAAAAGCCATATTACTATAGTGACGCCACGACCCTCAGAGAGCAATAAAACTCGTCACTACAGTTGAAGGCAAGCGCTTCAGAAGTCGAATTGTTGTTTGAAAAAAAAAAGAAGCAGCTAAATAAATGCTGTACCAAAACAGTTTTACTCGCGTTTTTTTTGTCGCAATTAGCACGTTACGACACGTAATTAACTAAATATATGTATTGTGAGACGGGAAACAGAGCGCAGGATGGATCGAGCTTTAATGGCACCCGCAAATATGGCGACCAACCCCTCGAAAAAGAAGAGCGATGATGATAGATATGTACAGATGAAGACGAAGGTCGCATGTTGTGCTTACAGTATTATCTTGAGATCACAGTTCGGGGGGGGGGGGGGGGGGGGGCTGAGGGGGTCACTGTCGTCGTCAGCTCAACAGCGTCCAGTCCTAGACAACGACCTCTCTCGCTGAATGCTTCCATTAACCCTGTCCTGTGCAAGCTGCAGCCGCCCTGTACCCATAAGCTTCCTAATACCTGACTCTATGCCGCTCCCTGCTACGTTCCCCTTCTCTATGAATCCACTCAGTTACCCCAAGAGACCATAGATTACCTGCTCTCTGCGTTACATGCCCTGCCCGTTCTCATTTCCTCTCTTGATCTAACTTGATCGAAATTTGTTCAGACTTAATCAAAAAGAAAAGGGCGCGGTGGGACCGCCATGGTAGTCCCAATACATCCCTCTGTTCTTCTTGTACAGGTCACGCTGCCGACTTTGAGCGCTTGCGCACCATCGGATACTGCCACATGCAGTTTCATCACACTACAAGAACATACGGCTGCCTATGCAAGACCAGGTCCATTGACGCAGCCTATCAGCAAGACGCCAGAGAGAGCGCCGCCGCTAGTCGGGTTATAAAACCACCCTCAACCTGAACGCCTTCAGAGAGCACGACGAGACCGCCACGGGCACATGAATGAATCACTTCGTTCTTCTTGTACAAGTTGGTGCGAAAACGTATTGTGCTGTTCACACAATGACAACAGGTACTCAAGTAACACTTGTTGCTGGGCTAGTTGGTGCATTTTTCTTCGTACAAAAGCTAGCGCAAAACACGACACACACAAGAAAGGTAGACAGGACAACGCGCTACTGACAACTGAACCTTTATTGGAAAGAAACACGTAATATATAGGCACACCGTCAACCCACCTATCAGCTGCAGCAAACGTCACAATGATGTAAAGGGTCATAAAAGCGATAAAAGACACAAAGACTGAAAACACGACGTAGCTAAAAAACGATAAAAAATGACGAAAGAACATTAAAAGCATGACACGTTTCATGTTTCTTTGGCCTTATACACCACGTGTCATGCTTTTAATGTTCTTTCGTCATTTTTTATCGTTTTTTAGCTACGTCGTGTTTTCAGTCTTTGTGTCTTTTATCGCTTTTATGACCCTTTACATCATTGTGACGTTTGCTGCAGCTGATAGGTGGGTTGACGGTGTGCCTATATATTACGTGTTTCTTTCCAATAAAGGATCAGTTGTCAGTAGCGCGTTGTCCTGTCTACCTTTCTTGTGTGTGTCGTGTTTTGCGCTAGCTTTTGTACGAAGGACAACAGGTACATTAAGTGTCTTGCTATCATCGAGCACACTGTTCCGCTGCTTTTGCTCGCAGGTGGCATTGAACGCAACCCTGGTCCGTTTGAGGATGAGATCAAAACAGTATTGAAAGTCATGAGGTCAGCCTTGCAGGCTTCAACTGATAAAGTTTATGCTTCGCAATCAGGGTTTTCGAAAACAACGAACAGTAGGTTCTTCGAGTTGAATGAAACACTGAAAGTTTGATAGGAACGCACCGAAGTATAGTGCAACTGAAAGTAGAAGTTTCTTCGCTCGAAGATCTTGCGAACGTTGAGCAAAAGAAGCTCACTGATCTCGAGGACAGAAGCCGCCGTCGGAACCCTGTAATTTTTAGTCTGACAGACGATCCATATGAAAACCCCATCCGCATAAAACAGAAGGTCCTAAAAGATGTCTCCCTCAAAAAATTGGAACTATCAATTAAGACAGTTCACAGAGTGCACAGAATAAGGAATAAAAACAGAAAGTACAGGCTAAGACCAGTGATAAACTTTGTTATTATAACGAAGAAATTGATGTCCGGCAAAACTGCTCAAAGCTGAAAGAATCAGGAACTTCTAGCAACGACGATTAGAGCAAAACAACGTTCAGTATACGATCGAGACCATGGCGGCACGGGAAGCCGTTAGAAAGTGAAGGTCGAAAAGTCACTTTGGACAATGATCGCCTGCGTCTAGATGATGTTGGTTACGTTTGGGGTGAAACAACCTCCAGACTGGCAAAGCTACATTAGGCTGACTGAGCCAAGCCACCTTGTTGACATAATGACACGTTCCGGATTGTCTTACTAAACGCGAGTTTAGTCAACAAATTCAGTCATTTGGAAGATGTGCTCTTTTGGCATAGTCGTTTTATATTGGCAGTCACTGAGACATGGCTTTCGTCAAGCACTTCGAACTCAGAAATTATTCCTCCATCACACAAAATAATTATGCGAGACAACACTGGACAAGGAGGCGGTGTCGCGCCAATAGCAAAAAATGAGGTCGCGTGTTCGGCTCCATGATGTTCTTGAATACGAAAGCGTTTGGTGTGAGATTAGTACCGAAGTTTTTCTGGTGTTGCTGGCATCGTTTATAGAGGCACCCAAAGAACCCACCATCCTAACCGCAACCCTTAGCTAATCACATTCTATAAATAATCGACCCGAAACGAAAATGAACCTTGACCGGAGATTCTAACTTGTCTTGCATAATCGAGAACCAAGTCAACACATCAGGACCTCAAAACGGCGATAGCGCGCGGCTACTTTTAGGTCTGCCTTTTTTCATGGTGTAACTCAGATGATTTCAGCATTAACATGTGTCACGTACACATCCGAATCTATCCTTGACGATATACTTTTATAAACTTTGCTGCAAGTGTGGAATAGAAGCAACGGATGGCATTTCAGAACACAGTTTGATTCACATCGGTATAGGCGTAAAAGCTGAAATAGCAAACCCAGTGGCCCGGAATTTTCTCGTCTCTTTATTATCTGATGACAAATCAGTTCTATAGTAGGATACAACTTAAAAAAAAAAACAGCAGTTGGTGCCATGGACCGTGGTCGGCGGGGTCATGTGTTACTCCGCTGACCAATGAAAACAGAAAACGGAATCAGATTGTTAATGTTTGGCTGTGTTAACCAAGCCAAAGGCATCAAAATTCTTGAGCTTATAATTCTGTATGGTGGTTAACTTCTTGTTTAGGTAACAAGAAGAGTTTTAACAACGGACTACTTTTTTATCATGGCGGAATTCAGTGCGGAGTTCTTCAACGTGGGCGGAGCTTTACTGCAGACTTAAGTTGTATCTGACTACAGATAGTCTGCACTTACGTCCGGAGGAACTTGAGAATGACATTGATGTGCCACTCATTTTTAATGGTTTAAGTTCCTGTCAATGAGATGCATAGACAAGCTCGGCCCTATCGGAAGAAGAAAATTAAACCGTGCCAGGATACAGATCACTAGAGAAATTATACACCTGTAGCGGCGATATGCGCGAAAGCGAGAGACGCACACGACAAACACAGCCGAGATCGCAACTCTCAAAAGCGATTTGGCTCAGAGGTTAAGACACGTACGAGTGCAGTTTTATGAGCACACGCTGCCAAATTTCCACATTTCCAAATTTCCAAGTCCCATAACAAGTTTTGGCAATTTTTCTCCGACAAAAAAAGTCCCTTCGACTAACTTAAAATAAATGGCAAAATGACTACTAATATTAAAGAAGTCGCTGATGTATTCAAAGGCACATTTCAAAAAGCCTTCACAAACCCTGATTCCCTATCCGCGCGTATTATTAGTCACAACCTGATTTCTGATGAACTGAAGATTTCCGACAACGCCATTTCTCGTTTTTGCCGATTACCAACATGGGCTTCGTAAAAATGCCTCCACAATAATACAACTGGTTCCTGACATTGTTTACGCTATCAATAAACAGCTTCAAATTGGCTCTGTTTTTTTTTTGATCAGCCTAAGGCATTTGACTACGTTCCACACAACTTAGTAATAGAAAGACTACAGAAAATAGGGCTCCTTGACTCCCTCGTTAACTGGATAACCGCATATCTGCATTACCACGACCAGTTTGTAGAAATTGAAAGAAGTGAATGAAACAAATCAGGAGTTTTGCCTAGAGTACCACAAGGTCCCGTGCATGGCCCGTTACTACTCCTTATTTCTGTTAATGAGATTGAGAAAACCGTGAATGATTGCATAGATGTGAAATTCTTTGCTGATGACTCTGTTATTTACTCGTTTCTTGAGAATGCGTCCTGCCAATTCTTGCCAATGAAAACCTTTGTAAACTTCAGGACTAGCGCGAGCATAAAGGATTGCAAACGAACTTTACTAAACGTGTTTCCACGACCGTATGAACGAAAACGAATCCCCTCAATTTCAATTATTGCACCAACGGTCGCGTACTTGACAGATCTACGTCAGTTAATTATATGGGTTTGTTGACCAGCAGTCAAATTAATTGGTAATTACCCATTCAGAGCTTATGCACAAATGCTTACCACAAGTTATACTTTCTCCGCAGAGAATTAAAACGCGCCCCCTCCAACGTTAGGCTAAAGGCTTATCGCACCTTCGTTTCCCCGGTCGTCGGGTACGCGGTGTGGGAGCCCTGCTATTCCAAAGATGTCACCAGGCTGGAGCGGATCCAGCGACTTGCTGCCAGGTTTATCTTGTCAGATTGCAGGCCTATGTCATCGGTTTCTAACATGCTGAAACAGCTTGGACCAGAGCCACTCCAAGCACGAGGCGATACAGCAAAATTAAAATTCCTATACTTACTCTACCCTCCGAAAACAGGTTTACAAAGAGGTAACTATTACTTTCCTCCACCGAAATGATCGTCACGTCACCAATCCAAAACAGTGCTCGCGTATCTTGCCAGGAGCGAACTACCGTATATACGCGGCTAAGGCCGCACCCGTTTAATGGCTGCTCCCCCCAACGTGGAGCCGATAATCAGAAAAAAAAAAACCGGGTGATATCACTTGCTTTGCGCGGGCGCTCGCGCTCCCCGAGGAGCTGCCAGATGATGACAGCTGCCCGCTTCAAACATTATTGTCACTTTAGAGCATGCACCGCCGTGTTGCTGAGTGCTATGCGAGTGTCTTCAAGTTTCGTCCGCGCAGTTAGACATCGTTTTCATTTGTCCTGCATCTTGAGCCATCCGTTTTGCTAGTCTGCCACAGGTGACAGTTTCCGATAGAAAATACATAGACGCTTATCTGCGTACGATGCAGCTTTCAAGCTTGGAGTTCCCGCATACGCCGAACTACGCGGAAAGCGGGCAGGTCGACGACGAGAACGTGCACCGGTAGTCTGGTCGGAAGAAAGACCTCGCCGCAACAAACAAATGCAGGAAAGCATTCCACAGAAGGAAGCACTGTAGGCACTATATACAGATAGAACTCTGCGCAAAATATAGCGTCAGAGCGTAATGTAAAATAAAGCAGTTTCACTAGAATACAGCTTGAAAGCTGAAATGAAAAATGTCGCTTTCGGGTTAGGGCCGCACCCCCTCAATATTTCGAAAAAAAAAAGCACGGCCCCTACCCGCGTACTTACGCTATTTGAAAAATTGTTGATTCCATACACCATCGAACAATAGAACTGACTGCTGTGTTGAATGTGCTGATGTCGCTATGTTTGAGCGCTCAGTAAAGACACTCCTCTTGTAACCGCTCCTGCCTGAGAAGTGGCGCTGCCTGCAGAATTGTAAAATAAATAAATAATAAAAATTGTTCCTTAATCCACTCTGCTCTCTTCCCTAACGTTTTCCTTCATAGTTCGCTGCGCTGTCCTCAGTTTAATTTCAAGCGTTTCTCTTGGCCTCAAAGGTAAAAATTCAGGGGGCACTTAGGCTCTCTAAAGTTCTGCAAGCGAAAGCGTATCCTGGCGCATTGTTCTTTTCTATTTTTTTGTTTTTCATATTTTATTTATTTTATTTTATTTTTTATATTTGTCTCTTTTCTAACTTTTCTTTTTTATTTTCTTTTTTTAAATTTTATTTGTGAAACCCGTGCATTCAATACATGCGCCTTTATTCATTCCCAAATTCTCAGCCTTCTGACATTTTTCGAGGCGCTAAAACAACATGTACGCGGAGGGAACAGACAGGGACGAGCGCTACTGTCGCACTTACGGAACACAAAACATTGACGAAAGGGCCCGTTGAACTAGAAATGAAGTTCAGAAGGGTAGCGGATCGGGCTAGTTGGTGCAGTTTTGACATTTTTCGAAGCGCTAAAACAACATGGACGCAGAGGGAACAGACAGGGACGAGCGCTACTGTCGCACTTGGGGAACACAAAACATTGAAGAAAGGGCCCGTTGAACTAGAAATGAAGTTCAGAAGGGTAGCGGATCGGGCTAGTTGGTGCAGTTTTGACATTTTTCGAAGCGTTAAAACAACATGGACGCAGAGGGAACAGACAGGGACGAGCGCTGCTGTCGCACTTGGGGAACACAAAACATTGAAGAAAGGGCCCGTTGAACTAGAAATGAAGTTCAGAAGGGTAGCGGATCGGGCTAGTTGGTGCAGTTTTGACATTTTTCGAAGCGCTAAAACAACATGGACGCAGAGGGAACAGACAGGGACGAGCGCTACTGTCGCACTTGGGGAACACAAAACATTGAAGAAAGGGCCCGTTGAACTAGAAATGAAGTTCAGAAGGGTAGCGGATCGGGCTAGTTGGTGCAGTTTTGACATTTTTCGAAGCGTTAAAACAACATGGACGCAGAGGGAACAGACAGGGACGAGCGCTGCTGTCGCACTTGGGGAACACAAAACATTGAAGAAAGGGCACGTTGAACTAGAAATGAAGTTCAGAAGGGTAGCGGATCGGGCTAGTTGGTGCAGTTTTGACATTTTTCGAAGCGCTAAAACAACATGGACGCAGAGGGAACAGACAGGGACGAGCGCTACTGTCGCACTTGGGGAACACAAAACATTGAAGAAAGGGCCCGTTGAACTAGAAATGAAGTTCAGAAGGGTAGCGGATCGGGCTAGTTGGTGCAGTTTTGACATTTTTCGAAGCGTTAAAACAACATGGACGCAGAGGGAACAGACAGGGACGAGCGCTGCTGTCGCACTTGGGGAACACACAGTTTTGTGTTAAAACATTTCAAAACTGCACCAACTAGCCCGATCCGCTACCCTTCTGAACTTCATTTCTAGTTCAACGGGCCCTTTCTTCAATGTTTTGTGTTCCCCAAGTGCGACAGTAGCGCTCGTCCCTGTCTGTTCCCTCTGCGTCCATGTTGTTTTAGCGCTTCGAAAAATGTCAAAACTGCACCAACTAGCCCGATCCGCTACCCTTCTCAGCCTTCGTGGCAGAGTGGTAACGTTTCCACTTCAGATGCCGAAGGCCCTGGTTCGATTCCCAGCCTCGACACAGTCATTTTTTTTATGTATAGTGACGCTGAAACGCGGACAAACTTGCTAACATTCCTTGGTCATGCCAGTATGAGGCATAAAAGGCTTTCGCCTTAATTTCGGTCTCTTATTCCCTGTCATTTTCCAAGGTAATTCCCTATTGTTTTTCTTCTTGATTTGTCATTAAGGACGACTAGCTTTATGGAAACTTTTGCTAGGAAACCAAAGTGTCCATATTAACGAGACGTGACTGTATTCCCTTACCTCTTACAATGCATAGGACTTGGAGTCGGGGAACTTCCTATGCCTCTATACAACATACGCTTAGCCCAACGCTACAAAAGTGTTCAGGAGATATTCCCTTTTCATTTTACACGATCGAACATGTAACTTACGCACCGATGTGTACTCACTGCGCTGGATAAAGTACCTTCTTCACGTACGCCGCAAACTAACAATGGTGACCAGATGCTGTGACATTCTCTTCCATCACTTTTTAATATATTTGCAGATAACGGCTTTGATATCCGCACCTGTTGTAAAGTTGACATACTGTGTTTCTTCGGTCTATGACTATTGGCTCCCTCTGCGAAATAATATATGAAGTGACCCGTTTCGCACCATCATCTTATGTCAGCAGGGTAATTTGGGTTGTGCTCGTTACAACGCCTGCATTGCTAACTTTTGATAACTCTTTCGGTCTCTCCATCGTTTCCAGTTCGTGTGAGCTCGTATTGTTGATTTCTGTCAAGACTGAGTGTTTATTCGCCTGGTCAATTTTTTTCTGACTTTAATTTGCCTCGCTCTATGTTTGTACTCACGTCGCTGCTTTTATGCCCATTTTTTATACAGGGATCCGCGGCAGAGGGACCACAGGGAAGATGGGACTCAAAATACAAAATAAACAAGAGGCGCGGGCGGCAAGCCACCAGCCAACTTTTTTGACAAGAGGACTCGTCTTCGTCTGAGCAAGTACAGTCTTTGTCAAAAGTAACGAGGCTGCATGGTTTGCTTTTAGCTTGTATAGTGGAGCCCTTGTGGCTTTCCTAAAGATCAAAACGTGTTGGAAGGCAAGAATACCCCCAGTCCTTACCTTTAACGACCATTTCAGCTTCAGGGAAGCTGTAAGGGCTCCACTGTACGAGCTAGAAGCAAACCATGCACCCTAGTTACTTTTGACAAAGACTGTACGTCATCTTGTCTAAACATTGGCTAGTGGACTGAGGCTTGCCTCCCGTGCCCCTTGTTCATTCTGTATTTTTTACTGCACTAAACTCATCTCTGGTAATTACGTTTGCCCAACGTACATTTGATCGACTTGACCACAATAAAAAAAAACTGGGGGCACTTTGGCAGCTTAAAGTGCGCTAGGCGAAAGCCTTACACGCGCTACTTCGACTGCCAGTGACTTCCTATGTTTGTTACGGCTTCACCGCTTGGGAGCCATCCTCCTCCACTAGCGAGCAGCGCTCGACTCCGCCGCGCCGACAGCTCCATCCGTCGACGAAGATTGGCAACTGCGCTCGTCGATGAGTCACCCCAGGCGCTGGATGTAACGCCGGACGGACGGACGGACGGGGGAATGAGTCATTAAAGGGTTTCGCCTTTAAAAAGTGGTAGGGGTTTAATGTAGTTAAACCGAGTACACGTGCGATAGCAGGGGACACTTAAGCTCCGCCTTAAGGTCTTTAGTGAGTCCATGCCCTTATATGCCGAATTCGTCATTTTCGACTTAACATTCATAGGTAGCGGAGTGTCCTCGTACCACTACTGGTTCAGTGGCGCAGCGGTTAAAAGATGTGCCACTGCACTGTCAGGTGGCTGTTCCTATCGCAGCCACCGGTAGGGATAGCACGACCGCTGTTGCTCTTCCCAAGCTACCTTTCGCGACCAATAATTAATTCAACTGCCACCTGCCTGGGCAGGTTGTGATGACGCCAGAAGGTTACGTGACCTAGGTGGCGTGACGCCCTCCTCCCATTGGCTACAGCTGGCGCGACGCTCCTCCGAACTTACCCGAGCTTACCCGAGTAACTCGGGCAAGCTCGGGTTAATTTGGAGCACGAGACAAGATCCTTGCTCGGGGCTGGACAAGACAGTGCACAAGATGGAATTCTTGCTCGGAGTTGGTACGTCGGGAGCAGTGCTTTCGAAGTGAAAATCGAACCCCAATTTACGCGAAAAGACGCAGTCAAATTTTCGTTTTATGCGAAGCATATTACAATAGGTAACCCAAGCCCTTCGTGACGGTTACACGCCGTGCACACCACGTGACACAATGACGTCACGACAGATGAGAGACGGGGCTCCAACTCGTGCCGTCGCTGCGGTTGCACGCCGTGCAGACCACGTGGTATGGTGACGTCACACCACGTGACACAATGACGTCACGACAGATGAGAGACGGGGCTCCAACTTGTGCCGTCGCTGCGGTTGCACGCCGTGCAGACCACCTGGTATGGTGACGTCACACCACATGACACAATGACGTCACGACAGATGAGAGACGGGGCTCCAACTTGTGCCGTCGCTGCGGTTGCACGCCGTGTGAATCACGTGGTATGGTGACGTCACACTCCCGCGCATTTCGAACGCGCGTTCACACTCGGTGTAGGTGAAACGCTCGCTCCACCGGGCAGGCGGACGCGGCTTCCGTGGCAATCCAGGCGCTCACCCAACGCGCGTCTCGGGGTTAGTCGGCGTTCCGCTGTAGCCATGCCGTTGTCTTCCCCCACGACGAAGGCTTCTAGTGGTTGTATTAAAATGACCAAGTATTCAACCAAGGAAAGCCATGTATTACCAAGCCTAGCCATCAATATGCTTCGCATCTGACTAGGCTTAACCTTAGCTAAGCCTCAGCCATTTTTTTACATCTGACGATAAGAGAATGGAATACCCTCCGCTATTCTGTAGTGAACTCATAGGTTTTGATAAATTTTTCTTAGTACTCAAAGGTAGTTCAATAGAGAAGGTGTGCAATGTTTATCTTTTGTTTTGTTTACTTTTCCTCGTTCGTATTTTCTTAGTTACTTGTATTTCCTTAGTATGAATGCATTTGACATTTAGTATTTCCTTGCATGTTTAAATGACGTTATACCGCATTCAAAATGTTCTCATCGATAACTGCTTAAACCTCTCGTTATAATGCATTGATGACATGCTTTTTTGTTCATTGTTCTCTTTGCTCGATGTTACCGCCCCCCCCCCCCCACCTCCCTTGTAATGCCCATATGGGCCTTTAGGATAAATATCTAAAAAAAATGTCCGGGCCAACGTGTGTCTGTCGTCGTGGCCAAAATACACCAACAATTACGTGACTATACCGTGCGCATATAGTCCACGCCTCGCGCTCGTCGTAATCAGGTAGGGCGCGCGGCTGCAACAAGACGGCGCCAAACGCGCTGAAATTGAACGATCTCCGAAGGAGCCGGAGCAGTGCAGGGCCCTTCGCATCCACCGAAGTGTACGAGGCAGGAACGACGGGCCCAAGCTGCCCGTGTAAAGGGCCAGGATTCCCAAGTTTACACTACCCCAGCTAGAGCTGATCATCGGCGTTAACACGAACGTGTAATCGCTATTTAACTTTTTTATTGTTTTGCGTAGAGCTCAAAGGTCCAGTTTTCTTGGGCGTCTGTTTTAATTGTGAGGCAGGTAGGTGTGAAATATTGTAAGAGACTGTTATTGGCTGTTATGTCTTTTATGATGGGAATGGTGATTCAGACAACCGTTGCTTTGACTTTCATGAGCAAAATGTGTCCTTTGCAATATACCGACAATAATAATGGTCGACGTATAGAGCGCGTGAACGAGTTTCGTTAACTTGCCATCACTTTCACAGTTAACCTAAAATGGCACCAGCATATCGATTTTATCTGCTCCAAAGCACGTCAAAAACTCAGCTACTTGACCCGACACTTAAAAACTTGGTAAAACTATGCCGACTGACCGCGTACAGACCTTTAGTGCGGCCTATACTCGAATACGCGTTCGTTGTCTGGTCACCCCATTCATTCCTTGACATTTGTAGCCTTGGAGCCATTTAGAAGAAAGCAGTCCGATTACTATACAAGAGGTACGACCGTCATAGGACAACAGTGCCCGAGACAACATATCGGACACTGTTTTTATGGTGCCAGCGAATACAGCTGAAGTTTACAATATATTTACGTCATTAAAAAGAGTAAAAGCATTGACATAGATAATATCCAGATTCGGCCCGTCAAATACGTCCTCGACGTCATCTGCCCAGCCCTCGTGCACATCTATAACCTTGCTTTGGAGGCAGGTTGCCTCCTGCTAAACATGAAACGCGCAAAAGTTTCAGTTATATTTGAAGGCGGCGACAGAAATCATGCAGCCAACTACCGAGTAGTGTCTCCCAGTTTTTTCAAAGGGTCTTGAAAAAGTCATCTTGTTCCGGCTCGACCCCGTCTTTAACAAGCATAAACTTCTTTCTGGATGTCAGCATGGATTCAGAAAAGGGTGCCCTACCGAGTCCGCCCTTCTGGTTAAAAAAGAGTTAATACTCCAAAATATGGAGGCGAACAGACTGACGCTAGTGATATTTGTAGGCTATAGTAAAGCTTTTTGACTGCCTCAATCACATTGTTCTTCTTAATAACCTGCATCATTATGACATTCGGGGTGTACCTTACTCACTCTTAAAATCATATTTTGCAAGGCGCATGCAGTCTGTAGTGATCGATGGCAAACTTCAACATTAAACTTCAAGCTTTTCACTCCGTCTTTCGGTCCCACATTAGGTATTGCACGTGAATCTTTACCACGACTACAAAAAAAAAATAACTATACTACATAGGCTCGAAAAGAAAGCTCTCCACTGCATTGCTAATGTTTCACACTGTCACCACACTCTTGATTTGTTTGTTCAATTCAAGTTAGTATACAGCAAATTTACAATTACCGTCTACTATACCTGCTGCACTTTTCAAGCGTATGTTACCAGCAGTTCCTGTAAAAGTTGTGTACCCTTACACTGCAAACGCGCACATGTCGAACCAGGTCAATCTGAGGAATGGTTTGTGCCGCGGCCGCGCATAAATTATCTTCTGCAAACATTAACGTACAATGTAACATTTCTGCTAAACAAGCTGAAAACACATTTTCTGATTCCATTAACCAAACTCGTGCAGCATTGCGTGGCCTAATTGTTGCTGGGAAATTTTCTTAGCACTCAGTTTTTACTTTGTCGCGGAAATTGTGTGATTGGACATACAGAGTGAGCGTGTTGTTTGCCTTCTCATCGGGATCTCACACGTACAACGCTTATAGCACTAATTCCATTCGTTTGCAGCGCACTGTTACTGTAACACCATCTGCCGGGCTAGTTGGTTATGACCCATATGTATCAGCAGCGCGAACACAACACAGGAAGGAGAAAGAGAAGATAGTACAGAGCGCTGTGTACTATCTTCTTCTCCTCCTTCCTGATTTGTGTTCGCGCTGCTGATACATATAGTGCTACTGTTATGGAGATTGTTTTCTTTTTTCTAGCTAAATTATGTTGATGAATTTAGCGCATGTATGCTATTGCAATATTCAATTGTATTTCAACTATTGTACTGTGCATGTAAGGTCACTGCATGTATTCTATTGCAATATTCGCTTGTATTTGAACCATTGTACTGTGTATGTAAAGTCGCGGCTGCCAAAATGGCTCCCTGACCTCGTCAAGCTGTGTTCACCGGTTTTTTGGCAGGGAAGCCATTAACACTGTACTAATGTTGAAAAAAAAAAAAATTTGATTTGATTTTTTACTTTCATCCCATGCTGGTGAATTATCATTCAGATCATTGATATATAGGCTAACATGTGAACGCCTCATCACGCTGCACAATTGTGTACAATCAGACGTCAGCAGCACCCTTCTCGTTTATTGAAGAAGCAGTGCAGTGATAACTGCACTGCTACTTCCAGATGTGAAGCTTCGAGCCTCCTCCGTTCTTCCGGTGCATCACGCACTGGTGCGCAGTCGCATAGGTAGGCTGGCCTGTTTGGGAAAACTGTGGGAACGGCATCTTGTGTCAGACGCGTAAGTCCCATCGGTACCTCTATTGTCCCCCCATCGGAAGATGTGTACGTAGATGTGGTCCTGAGGTAGTCTGGTTCGAAATGAAGTTACCAAACCTGAACAGAAAAAGCGAGTACATCCGCGATATACAACGGGGATTCTCCACTATCGCCACTTATATATATATATATATATATATATACGTATAGGGTTTGGTTTATGGGGTTTAACGTCCCAAAGCGACTAAGGCTATGAGAGACGCCGTAGTGGAGGGCTCCGGAAATTTCGACCACCTGGGGTTCTTTAACGTGCACTGACATCGCACAGTACACGGGCCTCTAGAATTTCTCCTCCAAAGAAATTCAACCGCCGCGGCCGGGATCGAACCCACGTCTTTCGGATATATATATATATATATATATATATATATATATATATATATAGGGCGTTTCACCTAAGACTACACAATTTTTTAAAATAGGCTTTTTTAGTTAGAAGAGCACTTTTTTCGGCAGATTGTCCGCGGTGTAGCGCATCACAATACAGCTAAGACCTGCTAACTAGCAGGCTGGTTAACTAATATTGAATAGTTAATGTTTTAACTGTTACTGTTAGCTCCTTAAATATTGAGAGGGGTTTTGCCCACCGTAAGTAATATCCATATTAATTTTTAGAATTCCCAAAAAGCAGTTCTCCTTGTAGCCGTGACCCAACAAATTTTGGCTATTTCGACGAGTTACGTTCACCGGAGACGTTGCTTGTGCTGTAAGCTTCTCGAAAGTGCATGTATTTTGGCGCGATGTAGCGAAACTTTTTTGGGCCACAGCGCTGAGGCAAGCGCGCGTATTCGAAATTGTAGAAACTGATATGGATATTGCTTACGATGGGCTACACGCATCTCAATAATTAAGGAGCCTAACAGTAATAGTTAGAGAGTTAACTAATTAATATCAGTTAGCCATCCTGCTAGTCAGCACACCTTAGCTGTATTCTGGTATACTACACCACTGGTTATGCTATGCCATGAAAAGCGCTTTTCTAACCCCAAAAGCCTGTTTTCAAAAATTGTCTCATTATCCAAAATTCAAAAAATGCAAAATTGTCCAGAATTATTTATTTTCCACTTGGGGCACAAGAAGAGTGTTACATAAGGAGGGTAAACACATTACAAACAATACCAGATGATGTAAAAGGAGTTCAAAACGCTCAAAGTTACCGTAGCTGCAACACTAAGAGAAAATATATTCACCAGTTTCAGGTTTTGCACTGTGGTGTGTGGAATCCTCCATTTTAGGTTTGAATGCCAGAGAAAAATGGTGCGGAAATTGCATTTTATTAAACATTTGTTTCTGTGAGGATGTTAGGATGATGGCTAGGCTAAATGATACCAGAGCACTGCACAGTACTGCAACGGCTGTGCTTCCAAACATTCATGGATGAGTGTTTAAAAAGGTGAGATATGAAAAGTATGGTGTACGGATTAGCCTCACGTAACATGCATTTTTTTCAGCACCTTCTCCAACAGCCATAGCCAACCAGATGAAGCAGCCTTCTCCAGCAGCTACAGCCAATATGAAGAAAGAGCTGAGGCAGTGCTGAATGTGATTTACAGTGACTGCGACACAGAAGGTAAGAATGTGCATGCAAGTTAACCTACTGTCTGGTTTAAAGATATACAGGGTGTTTCAAATTATTCCATACAGATTTTTCTTTAAAAAGCCTTGTAAGATACTTCGGTGTGGTGTCTGTAGTTTTATTTTACGCGAAGGAGGGCATTGTTTATGTGATAGCGTGCAATGAAAGGACTAATAATTAACTGAGATTAAATGATTACTTGTTAATTTTAGGGCGCAAGGTTATATTGCGAAATTGAAGCCCGTCAAAATCGAAGGCCAGCACAGGTCTTGAAATTTCATAATCGGCATCATGCTTCGAGATGAGGGACGTGAAAAAAAACGATTTTGAGATCTCTTCAAGTTGGCTTTCCCTAGTTGCATATTGATAAAAAGGGCGTTTCTTGAATCAAATGCAGATGCAGTTTACTTCTTTTAGGAAGTAGATGGTGCTGACGTGATTACCATGGCGATACTGCGTGTAGCGACGCCATTTTATCCACATGTAACGCGGGAAAGCCAACTTAACGAGCTGGCAAACGCGTATATTTCGCACTCCATATCTCGAAGCACGATGCCGATTCATAAATTTTATAAACTGGGTTCGCCTTCTATGTCAAAGGCCTTCAATTTCTCAATACAATGTTGTGCCCTACTACCAAAAATTTAAAAGTTGTTCAGTTTATTTTAGTTAATTACTTGTGTTTTCATTGCACTCTATTGAGTAAATAACGTCCACTGTGTCGTGTAATCAACCTGCACAGACCTCACAGGCGTATCTTTCACGGCTTTTCAAAAAAAATTTGTATTGAATAATTTGAAAGAACTTGTACAATACACTACATCCATAAGAGCCCACACATACAATACAGCCGCCCAATATTGATGCCACACACAGACATAAAATGTATTTGAGCTTTTCACAAGGAACTTCTAGAAACGCACCAAGCTGGTCTTAAAAACAGGAAGCTACCACTGCATGCTAGAGCAGTCAGCATGGTTGAACTTTTTAGCTTTGCCTGTATGAGATCATGTCTGGAATGCATGTCTATAATGGAGAAATTTAACAGAGCAAGTTCTTGCAGAGTCATTTCAGCCTCCAGGACTCTGTTCGTAGCGTAATAGAAAATGATTTGCACTGATTCAATTCTACAGTTTTATTTTACTAAACACACACGACAGCTCAGATAGCTATGTCCTTCCAAGAGGCAGCAGCCCAGAGCCGAGCTCGCAGACTACCATAACAACCCCTCGAGCAGCCCAACGCACGGCAAAAAGGAGGCGACGACCGGGACCAGACCTCTCTCTATACGGGCAAACTGTGGCGCACAAACTGCAAGAGTGCCGAAGGAATTTGAAGCATGAAATGGAGATTGCTATCTTGGTGTTCATAACCAAATCCACATTTCGTGACACTGTGTAGAGTGCAATAAACAAGTTTTTTGTTGAACTGAATGCAATGTGTCAGGGCGGATAGGATAGCAGGCAGTAAAGAGCGACTGCGATTCACTGTCTTGCGTTTCTTGTTTGCTATGGAAAACCACCTAACCCCCTTCGAAGCTTGACACTCAATATGACAATGGGCGGACACTTAGTCCCAATGGCTGTTGCTATGCAGAACATGAATTTTATACAAAGTACAACACACCTAAAATCAAAGGCCACACAGCTAAAAGTAAAATACAGTCGCAACCAGAGTGAAACACTGGAAATATACGAGAGATATCACAAATAGTATAATAGAGTCCGAAGACAACTTTAAGTCAATCCATTTTAGTGCCTGCTAAATGAAAATGATAGAATTTAGCAATAGAGACAGGGTCAGGGTTGCGTAGTGAGATCCAAAATGCTTGAAAACTGAGGGTCCTGAGGCAGCATTCAGTCCATCATCGCTAGCTTCCTAACATGGATTTGATAAAGGACTGTGATGCGCAGCAGTGAAGAATGAAAAATAGAACTGATTGCTAGCCCTCGTATGCTGCACTTGTCTGAAGGTTCCGTTTGATACATGGTTTGGAGCCGAGGATATGGTTTGAACAAGGACTTTAAAGCGGACTCTCAGCACCCTCATTTGGCGAACTCCAGGCCGCCAAGCCAGCAGACCGGCAGAGGCGATTCTGCAGAGGCGCTTGGAGACTGAAGGTCGGCAACTTTTCTATATCTTAACACCATCATCTGCTCCGTCTTCAGTTACTGTTGCACACTCCTGTGACGTGGCACTTTTCCGTGATGAGTTTGATCAGGTGTGGAGCACTTCGAAGCCTCTATTACCACGCGTCACCACTTTCACCCCCGTGTACATGTCCCGGGCAACAGATTAGAATGCCTCTCAAGGATTTTCGGTGCAAGTGTATTTTGAAGCCTAGCATCAAGCAGAGCGTGTATACGGTGCCCTTGCGTGACGGCACCTGAGCAATTTGCACGCGCACCGAAGTAGCAGCATGAAGAAAACGGTTCCTTGTCAAGCGTAATGAGCGATCAGTGTTGCTTGCTCGCACTAAACCTGCACACAATGCGCTCGCTAGTAGCCCAAAGTTAGAATGCACCTCTTGAGCTAAGAGCGCTGTTAGCGAATGTGACATATTAGTGGGAGCGGTGTAACATCTCAAGGGCTAGGATGTCGAAACAACAGCGACATTGCGTGAACGCTTGCTACTTTGCCTGTTTTCTTTGCGCTGTTCCGCCGTTGCACGACGTCCTTTCTCAATACAGGCCAGTGACGGGGGCCCTAAACGTATACTAAACACCAAATGGAAATAGATTCGCACCGGATCCACTGAAGTGTCCCACTCGCCCGGCCTACCGCGGGGCGAGCACTGAATCAGCCATGTGCCGGGTTCGTGGAGGCCGCTCCGACTGCCTCGAAACGCTCACTGGGCACGTGACGGACGAGAATACTCCGGCCGGAAGCGTACGCCGGCCTCAGCCTTGGGCGAGCATCCTCCTCCCGCGTTTCGCCCGACCACCGGCTCGACTCGTCCAAAATAGCGCGCTGGCAGCGTGAAGTTTTCCGTTCGCACCAGCGAGTGGTTCACAGCCACGTGCGTATCCACTGCGTCCGCCGAAACACATGCTACTGCGGAGCGACCTTTTCCTGCGCTCCACTTTGCACGGGGGCCGAAAGGTGCGCAGCGTCGACGAGAATTGCCAACTGCCTCCCGCAGCTTCCCCCCCCCCCCCTTTATAATGAAGAATTACTCGCTCACTACTTGCCTTCTTCACGTGCTCCTCTCGTGCCCAGCGTTGTTAGCGTTCTAAAGCAAAGTTAAGAGGTACGACTAATCAACGACTCATTTCACGGTCTTACCAGTGCCCCGCCAACAACCGCATTCCGGTTGCCTGCCGGAAGCTTAGCGGGGGAGGGGAAATTCCGTCTGCGGGACAACAGCAAACGGAATGCATCCGTCAGAAGAACGGCGCAGTCTGCTGGAAGACACGCGAGTCGAGCCGCCGAGCAACGGTCGTGCAGACGGTCTCCGGCTCGGTCGCATGTGTGCGCTGTCTGTATTTACAAACAGGTTGTCGAAGCGTAATTTTTTCTGGTTCGGGTTCACGCCTTTCGGGTTAAGCTCCGGGTTCGGCTCCGCAGTGACAATCTCTTCCGGTTCGTGCCGGTTCAAACCTATTCGAACTGGTTGAAACGAGTTCAGGACCAAAAGAAAATTCTGAAAGTTGTGCTTTTAGCCAACCTTGTTTTTTGTTTACTTTTCTGTGTAACATTGGTATAAAGAACAGTTTATGGTTTATGAGGATTTAACGTCCCAAAGCGACTCAGGCTATGAGGGACGCCGTAGTGGAGGGCTCCGGAAATTTCGACCACCTGGGGTTCTTTAACGTGCACTGACATCGCACAGTAAGTGGGCCCCTAGAATTTCACCTCCATCGAAATTCGACCGCCGCGGCCGGGATCGAAAATATGTCTGTCGGGTCAGCAGCCGAGCGCCATAACCACTGAGCCACCGCGGCGGCGGTATATAGAATAAAAAATTCAGAAGTTGCAGAATTTATGGTGGACATAAAATGAAACGCTGGTAGATTTTGCATTCACGAAACTCCCCCTGCTTCAGCAGTTTCGGAGACCCTGTCGCGCGAGTCACCTCTGAGGCTTGTGTCAGTCGGAAATTTCTACACACACGGGCGCCTTCAACACCACCGCATGCGTCTTCTACCTTACCGCACACTGTTGAGAGAGGAAGCTGTCCTGTACCAACAGTTACAGACAGGTACCGTTCCGCCGCCTCAAAACCGACTTGCCAGTCACCCCACCGGCGCACCTACAAAATGTTTCTTTTGCGCAGCCCCCCCCCCCCACACACACACACAAGAGCAGCGTGAGAACACTCGCTCTCCCTAACGACCAAGAGCTTACCAAACATAGTTTTCTTAAATCTCCTGTTCGACATCGTCTTTGTACCTCGCTTTAAATATCTCGACACCCCCTGTAGCTTAGGATGTAAGAAACACAGCGAATCATGGCTTCTCGCTAGTACATTGTGAAATTAAGATTTTGGCCTTTGCTGATGACGTCGCGCTCTTTTGTTCTGATCAAAAGAGTATGATACAAAAAAAGCAGGCTTGGATGGGTTGGGAGCACTTTGTATCTGCACGGGCACAAATGAGCAACATCTTCGGTGCGACACTGTTGGAAGTGCTGCATTCCGCGAGGAAAAATGTACATGCGCTGCTTGGAATTTTTGTGACTTTTCTGGAGTGCTCTCGAAGCGAGCCTATGCGTCGACAGAATTTTTTGCTCCCTTGATAGAGTCTGATAAGCCTGTCGTGCGCACGCTGTTCACCAACTTGGTTCATGGCTTTTATCTCTTAAAATCACAAACTACCCTCCTGGCAGCTGTGCTTAATAGGCGACTAAGTGCATGCTCATCTGTCTTTTCTGTACATGGTCATGAGAAAGTTTTGTGCTGATACATTCGGCTTTCTCACTCTCCTCTTTTCCTCAGAATACAGGTGCGGCCTCTTCAGAAGGTAGACGACAAAGGTTCTGATCTGTCGTTACTTCCTCTACCCATAAACCTTACCCAGCCTTTCTTGCCGCCAGTGCATTAAAGCGAGTTCACCGGATGTAAATTCAATCGGCCGCAGAAACCATTTTTAGACTACACACGAGGACCTTACACGTTAAGACGTGCCTTCGCGCCAAGTGGATGTTTGTGCAGTGGTCAGTGAATTGCTACCTGTGCGAGCAACGAGAAAGTGAAGACCTCCCACCAACGCTCTTCCAACGACCTACAACCTCAATATTGTTTCCACCCTCTACAGCCTCCTCGTGCACAGAAGCTACGGCGAAATCCAATTCGAAGACGAAATTGGAGGCGATAAACACACTTCAACAGACACTTAAAGAGGACATTGAGATCACGCGTTACACTGAAAGATTTCTGCCTGTAATGGAAAACGCGGGGGTTTCATGGGAACTTTTAGTGTTCATATGACTGTTTATAGTGCATAAAAACCACGGGATGGACCAACAGGCTGCGCAAGTTCAATCGCTTGACTGGTTTCCCTTTCTCGACGTGTGCGCCTCCCGGAATTTTGATGTACGGGCGGAGTAATGGAGTGATGATGGCGTGAGTCCATATGCCAAGATCGCTGTATTCGACCCGGACAAAGCACGAGGAGGGTCAGTGAAGGGAGGCTAAGATTATTTTATGCAACAACGATAGAATGAAGCTAAAAATGAAGAAAAAAAGTTGGCCGAGTAGCCTAAGGCATCGGCAAACGAGGCTTCTCTGTTTGCGACGCTACTGGTTTCAATCCCACTCGGGCTTATAGAGCGCTGGTGTTGTTTTTACCGCGTTAGCCGTATAGCCTCCTGTGCCAAAATAATCCGTGGTGTGTGTGTGTCCTAATAATGCATATCCCAACTAGAAAACTTCAATTACCATTCGCCCACGTTCACTACCGCCCACCTGAGCCCTCCAGTAGCTCCACCAACCTCACCCGCCGCCACCTCCAGCTTCCAGAACGCCTCAAGCCGCCGACCATCCAATATCACCCTCCAGTCTCCGGAAGCCGCCTCCGATTGGTCCCCTTCCGCGGACCCACTTTTAAAAATGAATCTCCCAACTGCGAGCCTTCACACAACCTCCATCGCAGGTTTCTGGAGGCCTCCTAGAGAGAAGGCTTCCAAAAAACACCCCTCCGCACACCTTCATCCCCCTGAAGGCCTACACCGACTACCCATCACCATACTTCGGAAACACTCCCGATAGGTGCACCTTCGGGCACCCACCGGTCTACAAGCCTGGACCCACAGCCTACCACCTTCATTCTCTAAAAGGCATTCACACAAAACCCACCGGAAGCACCTCCCGCTAGGTACACCTTCGGGCACCAAGCGGTAAAAAAACTGCATCCTGTTAACTCGTTTAATCACGGAATATCGTGCAGTAGCACTTCGTTTTTACATGGTTATGCTTGTTGTGTCTCAATGATTAAACACTGGCGTCACAGTTTGCAAGTCACGTTGATGCCAAAGTGTGTCACACACAGAGCACGCAAATCCATTTTCCACAAACTCACAGGTGAAAACTTTGCTTGCTGCAGCAATTTCAGCTAGACATTCTTCCGATTTTAGCTTTCGGTAAGCCGCGATCGTTTCCAATCACAACCGCTGTTCTTCATCGGTTTCCTGCTTACGTCTTCTCTGCACATACTACCTGTGCGCTCCCAATTCTTTCTGTCTCTTAGCTACGACATTGGCCTCCGTTGATACCCTCTACCGCTGTCGTATTGCCCGTTGTTGCTCCCGCCGTCGCACACGAAGGTACTCTTCGACAGGCAATCCGGACGACCTCGGGTTGGCCTCGATGATCACCCGAGAAGCAGAACCACGGCACAGCATGTTCAAACACTCCTAGCTGCGAATGCGAAGCAAGGCGAGATTCTTCTTCCGTTGCTTTGGGATATTCCAGGGGTTCCCCTCTAACCCCAGCACGGCAGCTGTGGGGCGAGTACTCCCTTACTGACTGCGCCTCCCTGGACGCCACGCACAGGGCGCACCTCTGATTGGCTCCTCCGTGCATCAGCTCCTCCTCCTCTCCACCAGGGGCGTGCGCAAAGGTCGGCTTGAGACATGGGTTTTTGCTAAAATGCGGGTAGTAGCGCCACTGCACTAAAATACTCCTCCCAACTACAACCTCAAGACGGTTTCCATCCTCCACAGCCTTCTCGTGCACAGAAGCTACGGCGAAATCCAATTCGAAGACGAAATTGGAGGCGATAAGCATAATATTGAAATGTAAGTGCAACCAGTACTGTTAACGCAGATTAGTCGCGACTCGCATCACATCATATCGTATTTGTTTTTACGGATATCATTCTGAAGAAATTTTTTGATGTTTTGCTGTTGGCAGCCGAGGTTGCGGCAGTGAATAAGCCCTGAGTATCTTGTGCTCTTCACGCAGGTCTGTTTCACCTTTCAAGAAGCCATCCACTGCGGCGCACACGTGTGGCGGCCACAGTGACACAGCACCAGGCACCCTTCATTCAGCGATCATCAAGTCAGCCGCCAGCGCCAGCGACGTTAAATCGTGCCCTCCCGCCTCCCAGAACGAGTACATAAGGATCGACACCGGACAGAATCGACCATTTGGCAGTCGAGGTTGCGGCATTGAACAAGCCCTAACTATCGTGTGCTCTTCACGCAGGTTAGTTAGTTCTGATCAATCACTTCTTGTACATTTTCTGTCACGACTACTGCTGCCCATACCAGTCCTTTCACTGTCAAGACGACCACCAACGCGGAATTGGCAAAACATTTTGACGAACTGAAAAAAGAAGTGTCCGAATTGCGGCGCAGCCTTGCTATGTTCGATGAACTCTACGAGGAAATGAAAAACAAGCAAGCTGACTTGACAAAGGAAAATAAGGAACTTGCCCGTTGCAATAAGCAGTTAACACAACGGTTGGCTGAACAGAAGCAATACTCCAGGATAAATAACGTCGGAGTAAAAGAAGTTCCTTCGACTCACGGTGAAAGCTGTGTCGCAATCCTGGAAGGAATTGGCTCGAAAATAGGTTGTCCAGTTTCTAGCACTGACATTGATGTTGCTCACCTAGTTCCTGTGAAAACTAATACCGACATCACAGCGCGCTTTTTTTTTCGCGTCAAGAAGGCAGAATTTATTGCCAAAGCAAGAAAAGCACGCATCACCATAAGCTCTGTCGGATTTAAGGCCCATAATAACGACGACAAGCCCTTCTACACGAACGATCACCTAACCCCAGAGAACAAACGTCTGCTTGGCAAAGCACTAGCTCTGAAAAAAAGGAAAGAAAACTGGTAGTTTGTGTGGGTAGACAAAGGCCGTATCAAGGCAAGGAAGACCAAGGGAAGCGACGAATACCGTATCCCTGGAGTTGATGATTTTTCTGTCTTACGTAAACCGTGCACCACTCATCGATATTCATCATGCACTATACTCACTAGATCACCTTAAAAGCCTCCTCCTTAATTCAGCTGATACCCATAAGTCTACAAGTCTATAAGTTTACCAAGGCACTACGATGACTCAGTAAACTCTTTTTTAACGCTCGCTGATCACTCCATTTCACTCATTTGTCTCTCTGAAACATAGTTGTCATCCGGTGATGATAGGCTATTTGCTTTACATGGCTATCAAAATGAGTACCATCAAAGGTAAGCCGCCGCGGTGGCTCAGTGGCTATGGTGCTCGGCTGCTGTCCCGAAAGACGCGGGTTCGATCCCGGCCGCGGCGGCTGAATTTCTTTGGAGGAGAAATTCGAGGCCCGTGTACTGTGCGATCTCAGTGCACGTTAAAGAACCCCTGGTGGTCGAAATTTCCGGAGCCCTCCACTACGGCGTCTCTCATAGCCTTAGTCGCTTTGGGATGTTAAACCCCATAAACCAAACCAAACCAAACCATCAAAGGTAAATTACCGGCACGGTGTATCTGCAATCTTTATTTCTGATGCTATATCGTACAAACGCGGTCACGACATCATGTTTCAAATAGAAAAGTGCGAATCAGTCTGGCTAGAATTCGACAAATCCATTTTTGCTTCAAATAGAAGCACTATCAATGGTAATATCTGTCACTCACCTTCGGCATCTTACGAGTACTCTTGCATTAACTAGAAGTCATCCTCCAAATTTTGAATCGCGAAAACAAGAACATCGTCATCCTAGGTGGCATTAATATTGCCACAACAGGCATTTCTGATAGCTCTTGTTTGTTATACACAAAATGCTTGCTGGACCATGGATTCCGGTCATTATTAGCGTCACGTACGCGCATTGTTCATCAAGGCTCTAGCACCCTCATCGATCATGTATTATGTAACGTTATTACTCATATAGCAGGAGTCAACAGCTTTGATGCTACGGACCATTTCCCCATTTTTCTGTTAATCGAATGCATTGAGACCGGGTTCATTGAGACTGACTGGGATAGTTTACTACAAGTCTGGCAATAAAGCGTACAGTAAATTTTCCGCGAAGCTCAAAGAAATAATTAGCTGATGCACATCAGTCGGTCCCATCACTCATTGGTATTCAGTTCCCAGGAATCCGTGGATCACCAAAAGTGTTATGAGCTGAAGAATAAAAAAAAAATGGCAGTGGTCTAGATCTGGTTAAACCTGGAGGATTGCGAAAGCAACGAGGAGAGAGAGAGAGGCGATGGAGAGCGCGCGGCAGCGGTGGCGGCCCCGGCACGCTAGCTATGCGCCGCTACTGCGCATGAGCAACTGTCGAGCGCGGCGGCGGCACCACTGAGTCACCCACGCAGCGACGGCGGCGGCGCGTCAGCTGTGCGCCGTGTGACGTCAATGCTCCTCGAGCATGCGCAGTATGGCCTTTCCTCGGCTCCGCGAAATGGCTCGGCGACTAGCGTAGTGTTGCTTTCGCAACAAAAAATATAGCCTGCTCAAAAAGGTTACAACGCAGGCGTTTAACGTTCACCTAAAACAGCGCTTGCAAAAATAGTGTGATATTCCCTCCGTTCTGTCGAAATGAAATACTTAGAAATGGAAATGACACTCGTAAGAATTGGGTAAAAATTAAGGAATTCTTGAATCCAGCTGAAAACAAAACAAACATAACAGAAGTTTCTGATGGCGAGAGTACTCGCTAATGATTTGCTAATCCATTTAATTCCTTCTCGCGCTGCGGTTCCTCGCCTCCAAGCAGTCTGTGGCCCTCGTCGATGCCCTCATTCTTTTTTCTTACGCCCTACTTCAGCAGACGAAGACTTTCGGGTAATTTCTAGCCTAAAAATTACCGCTCCTGGGATCGATGAAATTCCTTCTTTTAAAATAAATCTGGTTACTCGTGAACTGTCCAATGCTCTTAGTCACATTATTAATTTAATATTTAGTACTGGTGTTTTTCCCATTGAACTTAAAAAGGGTCAGGTGATACCGATCTTCAAGAAAGGCGACAAAGGATGTCTAACTAACTATCGCCCAATGACTATATTACCTTTCTTTAGTAAAATAATAGAAAAAGCTAATAGTTATTCGCATAATGAACTACCTCCTTAAATTCAAACTGTTAGCAGATGAGCAATTTGGATTCCGCCCTAATTACTCCACGGAGCTAGCATTAATCAAATTCAGAGAGAGAATTGAACGATATATATATATATATATATAAAGGGTTTTACCGGTGCCGTTTTCTTAGATTTCACGAAATAGGTTTGGTTTGGTTTATGGGGTTTAACGTCCCAAAGCGACTATGGCTATGAGAGACGCCGTAGTGGAGGGCTCCAGAAATTTCGACCACCTGGGGTTCTTTAACGTGCACTGACATCGCACAGTACACGGGCCTCGAATTTCTCCTCCAAAGAAATTCAGCCGCCGCGACCGGGATCGAACCCGCGTCCTTCGGGCCAGCAGCCGAGCACCATAGCCACTGAGCCACCGCGGCGGCGATTTCACGAAATAATTAACCACACTATACTTTACACTAAATTAAAATCCCTCGGCCTCTGTGGATTTAGTTACAAGAAGCGCTGTCTTACCCTTTAACTATAAATTTAGGATTGTCACAGAGTTCCATTTTAGGTCAACTTTTTCTCATTTGCATCAATGACTTACTTTTGTACGTAATTAACACAAGATGTATACTTTCCGCGTATGATACGACAATATTCATTCAGGATAGCAATTTCACACGCCTAATAAGCAAATTGAACATGGACTTACAGGATATTGTTTTATGGTGTGAAAATTAACTAGCTACAACTTAACCCGATAAAGACCACTTTCATGATATTCCGCTCTCACCAAAAGCAAGTTATCATCATGAGCTCGCACATTTATCTGGGAGATCATATTATCCCTGCCTTCGAATCCGTTACATTTCTCGGCATGACGCTTGCATCTAAAATTTAATCTACGCACCAAATCTATCAGTAAAAAAAATTTGTTTCGAATAAAGGTGTTAATAAAAACTACACACTTCTTTCAACGTTATATTATCTTATCCCTGTACTATGATTTCATTAACTGTCACCTTAATTATTGCCTATCATAGTGGGGTGATACCTATTCATGCCTTTGGTCATGTATTACTCATCTTCAAAATCAAGCGCTTCGAATTATATCTTTCAGCTTATACTCAGCCTCTGCTTCACCTCTTTACCATGACAAAAATTCTGCCGTTAAAATTCCTCCTTAATCATAGGTTAGGTCTTGTAATTTACCGCGCTAGGAATGATAATAATCAACTTTTCTGTTTCTCAACATCTTTCCTCGCTAACAGTAATAACACTCGATTCTCTGAACAAAACAATGTGTTACTACAAAAAGCGAACACAAATTATCGAAAACAAACTGTTTTTTTCTATGCCATAAAAATCTGGGATCCATTACAGATACCAGGCAAATCAGCACGTTCGCAGCCCGCTTTCTACACTTTACTAAAAAAAACATATCTTATCTACTCATTCAGCTTCATGCCATACCTAAGGTTGCCTTAACCTCATTTTCTGTTCCCCACTTCGACAGCAAACGGTCAAATTGTTCCTTATGTCGAATATTGTGATTTATCTCCGCTTCCACTTTTATGATCTCTGCATCTACTCATTGAACATCGGTATCTGATGTATTTTGTGCTCTCTCTCATGCTCTTACGCTTTGCCGTTTTTTTTGTCTGAAAAATTATGCCTGCTAACTACTGTATAACTTATTCATTGCCGCAAATTATACTAATAGGTTAGGTTTCATTTTTGTTAACCTTTTTTTTTCAGCTCCTGTGCTAAACTAGTGTACTTATACATACGTATTTGTGATGAAAGGTTCCCAGAGTTTTACTTTGGGACCTTCTACTGTACCAAGTTTTGTTATGCACTTATGATTGATTTGTATTTCGTTTTAAAAAATCTTTATGAAGCATTTATGAAAATTCTTCTTCTGCTGAGAGTGCGGCCTTTTCTTGCCATCATGTTCTGCTTCAAGCTCGCTGAGGCTTCCAGGAGATTTTCCATTGTTTGCCGAGAATTAGTGCTAAAAACATTTGATTCTATGCAGCTGATGCGAGATGTGAATGTTCCACGTGCATGTGCCGTCGCCCAAGCGTTTTAGAAAAGAACGCCAATAAGCATACGCTGCTCGTTTCACGTGCCAAGATGCCATTCAGCAGCTCCAGAACAGCGTAACCAAACCGCCTGCAAGCGATTGGCGTGCATTTTTTTTATAGGCAGTGCCATTTCAGCGCGTCGGCATAACACCAAATCATTTCCTCACAGTTATATTTCATTGTATATAAGTGGAATGCGCAACAACTTAGACGGCACACAGAAAGAAACACATACAACAGTTCACGAGCGCAACTACCAACTGTTTAATGGGGTGGAACAACAACAGAATATATACAGAAAAGCAGAGCATGCGTAAAGGTAGAGCAGGCACACACATCACAAAGACCGCAATTTTATACAAACGAATCAAGATATGAAGCTTCAGCATCATAGATCTGCAACGAAGCATCACTTACGCAGCGAGTAGATAGATAGCCCGACAACACGCTCTTCTGAATTATATTTCATTGCAAAGGCATCTTTCTGTATTTAGTCATCATCGCATGTGCCAGCGAGCGTATGCATTTCCGTATTACCCCTTTGTGGAATCGCAATTTATTTCTTTTTTTTTAAGCATCTCTACCGCTGTCACGAGCTCGTCTTTCCTTGCTTATTTCCGTCGCTTGCAACGATGTCCGGATTAAAAATTATTTAAACCAAATGGCGAACAAGTAGACCGATTTAAAACACTGTTAAAGAAATAATAAAAATTGGCAGTGGCTTAGCTCAGTTAGGCCATGATGTGCGTATCGAATGCAGTTTCGTCTACTGGCATTTCGGCAGCGACACGCCGTCGTTGTCGTTCAGCAGCTTGACGGCGTCTCTTCGCGAGACCATAGTCCGGCGAGGCGTTCTTCGGGCGTCTCGGCCGCCCGCTTATCCTTTCTCGCCTCGTTTTCGCGCTGTCGGCCGGCCTTGTACCATGCGACGACTTCTTGATCACAAGATTCCATTTCCACGCTGCCTGTACTGCTGCCGTGACGACCACGGCCGCTCTCTCAGTCTTCCATGGTGCGCGTCTGAGGAGCGAGCGCATCGCTTCCGGCTTTTATCCTGCAGCTGCGCGGCGCGACTCCGCGCAAGTGCAGTGCGGCGCAGTGGTTGCGGCACCATGGTTGCCTTGGTAACGGCGCATGCGCAGTGTTGGCCTTTGCCCGGCACCGCAAAATGCGCTTCTGCTAGTCTAGTGTAGCTTTCGCTACAAAAACAAAGTTCAGAATGTTGGTAACTGCCACCACCCCGTTTCAAAGGACACGCTCCTATCTTCCATCCATCATCCTTTGCATTGCTTTCGCGCTGTGAGGGCGTGTTCGAAAGCCGTTTTTGGAGACCGGAAGCTTTTCTGTTTTTAACGCGGACACGAAACGACGAGGGCGACATCGCAGCGCCAAATGGATGAGTTCTCTTTGTTGTTTTTCCTAGTGTAGTGCAGTAGATACTGGATTTTGAGAAGATTTTAAGGAGATTTTGTTCTAGCTCGGCCAGGTCTCCTCGCCTAGTTTTCTCAAGCGAGGCCCAGTGCTTCACGAATTAAGGATTTCGACGTTATGCACCAATTATCTATCCTGCTAGTCAATTTTTTGCTTAAGAGCTCGGTGTGTGTGGCCGTGCAAGTGTTCACCCACGTGTACAGCCGTGGTAAACATGGGGCGTTTTTTTTTTCCTTGCCTTCCCTTTGTTCCTGGGGTTTAAACTCTGTTAAAGGTACATTCTGTCCCCGTGTAGAAAGCAATGGTAGGGAAAATGATTAACGAGAAGGGTGAAGAGTGTGGTGGAGATTTCAGCCAAGATCCAGGCAGACAATCGGGACGATGAGGCCGGACACCTTTGCAGACAATTCGACATGGCGAGGAAGATGGGAGTGATAATGAGCCAGCTTACGAAGGTGTGCGAACATGTCAGGCAATTAGAGAAACAGCTGCAGGCTGAAAGAAAAGACATAGCAACCGCAGAACAAAGGCTGAGTAAAGTTGAGGTCGAGTTGGCAGGGTACCCCATTTTCGTTGAAAATGGCGAACATACAAAGCAGGACGACGAACCGTCGACCCACGAGGAGCTGGAAACAAATGATAAAGTGGACCAGGAAAGCGTGGTGAAAACCTATGCAGCTGCAGCCACAAAGATAAGCCGAGAAAAGGGCGAAGGTGAACAAAAGAATGAGGGAAAAGAAGCGCATATACAAGTGAATGGGAAACGAGGTCAGGAGACCGGAAACGACTGCGTGGTAGTGGTGTGTGATAGAAGCGATTAAAGAATGACTGAGGACCGACGCCTGTGTCAAAGTCACAGCACTCTAGGGAGGGATGTGGAGTCGGTCATTGAACACGCCAAACGTCAGGTACAGGAGAACAAGGAAGGGCGAAGTCTTGTCGGGATGTCTGGAGGCTTGAAAGACGTTTTTAGAGGGAAAGGAGGTGCAGTGGCACAGTGCATACCAAGGCGAGTGGAAGACCTGCGACCAATGGCCCCGCAGATGTGACTGCGGTGTGCACATTACCAGAGATGTGCTCCCAGGGCATCCGTCTAGAAAATGCAGTGTTGGCTGCAAACCGAGATACCAGGAAGCTGGGACATGAAATGCAGTTTGAGATAGTGGAAATCAACAAGGAACTGCAAGTATCGAGACGCAAGAAAGGTTTCCTACGGGATGGCATCCATTTTAACTACGGCATGGGCGAAACAACAGGATGTTGACTTGCGGGCAGAGCAGTAGTTTTTTTTATGGAGTCCGAAGGCGTTCAGAAAGAGCGATTAAAGGAAGACGGGCAGCTTTCGGGGCCTAAAGCGATAGTACGCAGTGAATACCTCTGTGCTGAGCACAAAAGGGGGCTGGAGGACCCAGACGCCATGAAAGAGACGAAACGCGGAAAGGAACATGAGCGAAATCGTAAAAGAAAGCAGAGGAAGAAGAAGGATAAGGATATAGCAATCTAGCTTACATAAATATGCAGGGAGGAAGAGCGCCAGAAAAGTGCCTTGAAATCAAGCCAGATCGAATTAGAGAGTAAGCAATTTATAAATTCACGGAAACGCACTTAGGTGCATCCAGAGGGTGGGCCACGGACTGTTCCGCGGACTGGTCACTCGGGGTTGACCGTGTGGGGCCGGGCATGGCCGACCACAGCGTCCACACGACGGACCTAAAGAGCACACGACAAGGCGGGGCACGTGATATACTCCCGACGCCAAAGCTGCGACATTTGCTTGCAAATATTCTGCCACAATAAACCTTTCTTGGGGAATCGGTGGTAATCATCCCAGCTGCTGTCCCACAACGTCGGGAACTGGTGTGCTAACGCTAAAAAGTAAAACCCAGATTCGTCCGACCACATTGACATGTTGACAGTGGACACAAGAGTACTTCCGCTGTCGCCTAGGCACGCACAATGATACCAGTGGTGAGTCGACTCCCGGAAAAGACCAGTGTGGTGTAGTTGATAGAACTGGTTTGTGCAAGTAGGCTAAAAAGTCCGTGGTCCGCCGCCAGCAAAAAAATGTCCTCGCACTTCTCGCACGATTCGGTCCGGGGACCATGCGCGCACCTCGTAGACCAAGAAGCTAGACCCGATGTGAAGGCTATCCCGCGGTCCAGAACAGGTCCGTGGTCCGTCGTCTGTATTCCAGGCTATAGTTGGGAAGACTGCAATAGGCAGGCTGGAGAATGAGAAGGCGGAGGAGTAGAAATGTTGCTTAGGCGTGGGCTCGCTTGGCAAAGAGTAAATAAACAATGTGAGGAGCATGCGCCGGCTAAATGCCATATTGCAGGCAAAGGCAAGAGACTAAGTTTTGATGAAATGTCTAGTGCAAGTTATCAAGCTAATGCGAGGCATTTAGGAGAGGAATGCACATAGGAGAGGTTCTTATACCGGAGCATATATGAACGCTCACAAACAAGAACTATATGGATGCCTAGACTTTACCGGAAAAATGATGTCCACCATATGTGAGCAGATTGACCGTATTATAGTAAATAGGGAAGTGAAATCTGACGGCGTAATCGCTTGGGAATCGGGAGCTTCTCCCTCCAGCATTCGCTGCTGTATAATCAGGGGAGGTTTATATGAAAGGCTGAATTTAATGCACATAGAAGATGAAGTAATAAACAGCCTATTTGCTAAGAAAACTAGCAATTATCTCTTACTACAGCTACCGAGCCCACAGAACTGTATCTGTTTTGGTGTTTAATGTGTTCAGGTTGTTCGATCCTTGTTACTTTGGCTGGGGATATTTAAACAAACCAGGGACCTGATTTCGAAACCGTGCTTGCTGAGCTAAAGAAACTGTCTTCCGGGCAATCTGCACTTCTCTCAGAAATACAAGACATGAAAAAACAACTTACGGCTACTGACACGTCAATCGCAGACTTAACAGCACGCATGTGTATCCTTGAGGCCCAAAACCAACTTATGACTGAGATGCAGTCGCGACTTGACTCGATGGAGACAACGACAACACAAATGTGTGCTCAGATAAAAACATTGAAGCTCGTGTTGACGGCGCTGAGAACCGGTCACGTCGGAACAATGTAATGTTTATGGTATCCCTGATAACGACCCTGCAGAAACATACGCACAATCTGAGGAAGCTATAATCCGTCTTTGTTCCGGTACCTTAGATATAACGGTTGATCCAAACTATATTGAGCGCGCGCACCGCCTCGGCCGTCACACACCTGGCAAAACCAGACCAATGACCGTAAAATTTCACTCCCACAAAACAAAGCTGAATATTCTGTCCAATGGAAAAAATTTAAAGATACTGTATATAGCGCTGGTGAAGACTTTTCGCCTGCCGTTAGGAAGGCCCGAAAACAATTTATCACCTTTGCAAAAAGCAAATCTACGACTTATAAATTGAGCTACAAAACCTTGTTTATCGGTCGCTCACGGTACGTTTATGACGACTCCTCGGGAACTGTAAGAAAATATTATAGCAGCCATCTGGAAAAAGCACACCACAGCTTCATCCCAGGCCCGCGTCCCGACAAGCACCTCAGTCTACTCTTTCTTTTTCCGTAGTTTTCACTAATATCCGCAATTTATTTCTAAGCGGGAAGAAATCTCGAGTCTTGTTCGCTCATCCAATAGCAACATCCTCGTACTAACTGAAACGTGGCTGACTAGCGAAATCAACGACAGTGAGGTCCTGCAACAGACTTACCTAACTTCAAGCTTTTTCATAAGGACCGTCAGGGGTCTCGTGGCGGAGGAGTGCTCATTGGTTTTTCTAATGATTTACCATTTTCAATGATTTCTATTTAGTCTGATCTTGAAATAATGTGGCTTTTCTGCCGTTGTCCTGCTCAGTCGGTTCTTCTCGGTGTTTGTTATAGGCCCCCGCACGGTACTCCGGACTTTTCAGAGAAACTTAGTAACTTGCTGTGTGAACTTACTGCTAAATATCGAAAGTCGCATATACTTCTCTTTGGTGATTTTAATTTCCCGGATATTGACTGGAGTACTAACACTGTTGCAGCATCAGGCAAGGTGGAAGCCAAGAATTTCCTAGAAGTGTGCCTGATCTTTGGCCTTACACAAGTTATCTCGGCAACACCAACAAGAATAACACAAACGAGCGCTAACATATTAGACTTACTACTCGTCAGTCATCCCGAAAGTGTTAAGTCAGTCACAATTCTTCCTGGCATAAGCGATCACGAAGTAATTCATGCCGATATAGCCTTAAAGGGATACTGAGGCGGTTTTCGAATCAGCTAACCTTCTAGGGTTTTGAAGTAGTGTCATTGCTGATCACGTCTGTGAAATTATTTTCTCGATTTTGGCTAAAACAGTGGCGCAATCACCAATTAAAAACGCGATGTTTAAATTTCCCGCGCCCCGCGCGAGCGCAGGAGAGGGGAACAGCGGAGAGGGAAACCTCGTCCATGTCGGCCAGCGCGACGTCATGTTGAGGAGCCGGGGATGCTTCGGCGCACCCGAGCGCGCTTTCAGCGCGCGTTGTTTCTCGTGCTGCATGCGTTGTTCCTCGTACTGCGTGCGTTGCGACGTACAAAGCGTGTCAGCCGACCTTGAGAATCAGATTCAACAGGTACTACTCTGCGTTCGTGTCCACGAACAACTACGGCCGCGACTGTGTCGTCTTCCACTGTTTTCCGCAAGACCACAAGCTCGCAGCGCAACCGCTCGCTGCTGTGACGAAGAATTCCAGCCGACTAAAGCAAGCTTACTCTGCTCGAAACACTTTCGTAAAAGCGGCTACAGGCAGAGCTTGTCCTAGTGTGATCTCTGGAGATTTCTGTCGAAAAGGCGCGGCTGAACCATGACACAGTTCCATCGATTTCCTCGCGCATAAGAGGCGTGTCACCATTCCGAATAAGCGCCTCTTTTAAAAGTAGAAACATGCTCACTTAGCCCCTGAAGAAACCTTATAGAGGCTTAAGCATGTGTCGCTCTCCTCAGCTTAGGTGCGGCCAGACCACCTGAGACGTGCTCAGCAAGGCTCGGTTAGTGATTTTATACTCGGTTCGACGTGTCCAAGCAAGCAAGCAAGCAGCAGAGCAAAGCACAACAAAGCAAAGCAAGCAAGCATCGAAGCTCTTCATATGCGGCATCTCGTTTAATCCTAGCTAAGCAATTAAAATGAAAGCGTTCGACGTTGATTTCGGATGCAAATTTATGAGAGAAATGAATGCCAACTGAGTTTTTGCAAAAAAACACCGCATCCTTACTCGGTTTCTTCATCAAGTTGTGGCAGCGGGCGAGTTGCAGCTAGCTTGGCTTTTAAACACGCATATAGTTGGCAACTACTTCACTGAACCTAAACTGCAAATCTAGGAAGGGCGAATGTTGCCGAGGCAGCGATTAATATTTTCTGGCATCTGCTGAACGCGCCAGGAGTGAAGCGTATTTGTGCGCGTATTTGGCTTGGTTTCCAGCGCACCATGATTGCGTCACTATCCTGTGGTCACATGCCTCGCAGTGCTTGGCCACTGCGCTTCGCTAATTTTGACACCAACTTTGTGCTCCTTCATCGTTCACTTGAAATACTTTCTTGCCCCAACCTGCAACGCCGGGTACTGAGAACAAGATTTACACAGTGCTTTGGGCCTTTTCTTTAGGATGACGCTCTTCCGGGCGAGCCAGGAGGTGTCCGGTGGTGGTAATTGACTTGAGTATTGTTCGCACCCCTTCCTTTCCGAGAATACGAGCCGATGTTGTGCTGGACCTTTTACGCATGGTCTGTATCGCGTCTCTGACGCTGGCGTATGCTTTTGCTAGGCATATAATTTTTTGCTTGTGTCTTTTTTGGTTTTAGGCGATACGTGGAATGAGCAAACTGTAGTATCCTTTTCTTCGGTGGTCAGTAAAAAAAAATAGTCGCCGTATTCGCTTTTACAACGACACGGAAAGCTGCGATCTGCCCTCAACGCAGCGCCGGATCCGCATCGGCAGCTTCTCCAGTCCTCAAAGTGACGTCACGACCTCTCTTGACCAATCACGGGCGGCGGCGCGCCGCGCGGCGTGCCCCGCGGCACAGGCCGCATATTTCGGCTAAAAAAGGCAATTCGCGCTTGTTTTTGCCTTATTTGGATGTTATATTCCAGTATACAGCATGAAAAACTATAGGATGCCGCTGCCAGCCCAATTTTCAGAAAAAGTGCTTCAGTCTCCCTTTAACTCCGCTTCGGAGCCAAACTTTTAAGAAGACGATCCGTTTGTATGATAAGGGTGACTACGCAGAGATTAATAGTGAACTGGACACCTTCCTTCAATCTTTCCGGACTAATTTTCATATTCGGTCTATCGAATAAAATTCGACTATATTTAAGAAGAAAACTACCGAATTAACTGATCAGCTCATTCCTAAGTTCACCTTCCGAGAGAATTCACAGAAGCCATGGTTCACTAAAACGCTAAAACGTTTCGAGAGTCGAAAGAAGCGTCTTTTTCGCGCAGCCAAAGCAAAAACTAACCAGGCGGCCTGGGACAAGTATTACGCTGCCGAAAAGGCACATAATTCATCTGCCCGGAACGCCAAACGTTCTTTTTTTAACAAGGCCTTGCCCAAAATACTACATACTAATCCTCCAAAACTCTGGGACACCATCAGCTCAAAACACAAAGCCGATTTAAGTGTCACAAATGAAGCGGGAGACGTGCTTAGTCATGCAGAGTGTGCTCACATGTTCAATGTTGCATTTCAATCAGTGTTCACTTATGAATCCGACGCCCCATTTCCTGTGCCAAACACTTTTCTTTATAATGTTATGTCGCCTGTTGAATTAAACACTTCTGGAATTCTGTCGCTAATCGATAAAATGAAACTTTCATCTTCTGCTGGTTTTGATAATATCAACGCCAAATTTCTTAA
>NC_143014.1:312599642-312614642 GCF_055824585.1 Amblyomma mixtum
AATCAGTGGGGAAACAGTTTAGACTTGGTGTTGTGTAGAAATGCTCAAAGACAATACAGAATAAGTGACGTGCAAACCGAGTCATGCATTTACGGACCATAAGAGTGTGTTTGTCGGGCTGCAAAGAATAAAGTACGATGATTAACCTAAAACCACGTCTCCGTTACTTAGCCCCATCCACACTGAGGCAGCTGCTTAACATGCTTCGCATCCACTGGGCTTAACTTTGATAAGCCTCCAATTTTTTTTTATTTCAGTAGTGTGTTAGCACCTAAGGATACGGTTGACAGCTTCGTTAGTTACACGTCGTTATTACGAGGTGTAACTGTGGTAGAGACTTCTGGAGGATCGACTCTCCAGTCCCCGTTTGGAACGTACCCGGTGCTAACGCTCGATACCACAGCGCAAACGCATAGAACTTGGAGGATTCTGCGCGCGTGGGCTGGTTATCTGAGCCCGTGCAATGCGGAAGGGCGCCCCGTAACACTGTTCGGTCGTTTGCTTGCTGCAAACCTCAAGCGCCGACAACGGTTGTCCGAGTGCCCAAAAGGCGCTACCATGTGCTCTACCTCTATTTAATGGGATAGGTAGAGCACCAGCCTCGCGTTCAAGAGGAGTGTGGTTGGAATCTCAGTGCCACGGAAATTTTACACCGGATTAAAAAAAAACTCCGGGTGTGGATGGAATTGCATAATCCGGGCCTGACGTGTGGCTGATCTCAATGACCAGAAACAACAACGAACTTCCACACCAGAACAGGATTTGACCACCCTGGTGTAGTACATGGACACAACCCCCTATATTAACAAACCAGTTAACCCTGGGCCCTCAGTACTCAGCAACTATGGAGGAACTTACCACCAAGCAGCGGTCAAACCTGCGACCCAGCGGTAGGTGCTAAGAATCTCTTGCTCCAGACAGGCCGCCATTGGAAACTTAACCTGGCAACGTTTAACGCTAGAACCTTACCCAGTGAAACTATTATAGCAGAGCTCTTATAGGAACTGTAGGGACTATTAATATGGGATGTCATAGGTTTTAGTGAGGGTAGGACAGATAAAGCGTACACGGTGTTAAAGGGCGGGCACGCACTATTATGCTATCGCGGATTAGCTTACGTACGTCAACTAGGTGTGTGACTCATCGATCAGGACATAGCTGCACATAGAGGGATTCTACAGTATTAACGAAAGGGTTAGAGCTATCGTAATTGGGCTTAAGAGGTACAGAGGGCAAAACACATGCCTAGAACAACCAAACTCTGTGTTCCGCCGCTCCCAAAGCCGCTGCGACAAGGAAGGCAAAAAATGACGATGAAATTCTATGAGTTTAAAAGCACATGTTTACAACTAGACCCTTTTTAACCAAATCTTATCGCTAGTTATCGCGTGTTACGCCCGAAACCCACTCAGAGCGTGTTCTAGACATGCGTTTTGCCCTCTGTACAAGCTGAAGGTGATACAGGCCTACGCGCCTATATCGCGCTATGATGAACAGATCGTAGAAAGCTTCTATAAGGACGTGGAATCGGCTTACTGCGAAGTAAAAACATAGTGCACTTTATTGATGGGCGACTTCAATGCCAAGACAGAGAAGGAGCAGGCTCTGGAGAGCGGGCAGTAGGCGACTATAACATAGGCTCTAGGAATAGCAGGCGGGATTGATTAGTAGAGTTCGCAGCGAAATAATTTTGCAGGTCACGAATACCTTCATCCGCAAACCAGAAAGCAGCAAATGGACGTAGAAGAGCCCCAGTGCTGAGAATAAAAATTAAATGGACTTCATGCTAGTCCTGTTAGCTGGGAGATCGAAGATGGGACGATGGCTTTATGTGCGAATTCGAATGCAACGCATGTAATGGTTCAATTTTACACTGAATGAAGGAAAAAATGAAATGAAAACAATGTAAATCAGAAAAAATTAAATGAAATAAAATTAAAATTAGCATTGGAGTCGCTGTGTTTCAAGAATAAATTTTGTACAGCACAGAGTGCACTCCTGTTGCATCGTCCAAGCAAAAAAGCGCCAAAGGAAAGAACAACCGCAGTGGACAAAGGCAGACCCAACTGGTGAAACGGAATTTCTAATAGGTGCCTCCTCAAAGAAGAGAAGCGGTGGCAGAACAGCAGGTAGTTATCCACCGCCTCAAGTTCGGTACAAAAATGGCACAGTGGAGAAACCGCCAGACCAGGTCTATCAAGGTAGAAATTTAGCAGAGGAACCCGGCATCGCAAACGCGTGAAAGAGACCTCCAGTCTGCGCGAGCGCCAGTCTTTGCTACTCCAAGGGTGCAGAAGGTGCTGGTATTCGGGAGATGAAGTAAGCGCCGAAGCTGAAAATTCCTGAAATAATGTGTAACTGCGAAACCTCACCGCAGCTGTATATGCG
Organism: Amblyomma mixtum; assembly: GCF_055824585.1. Lineage (NCBI taxonomy): Eukaryota > Metazoa > Arthropoda > Arachnida > Ixodida > Ixodidae > Amblyomma > Amblyomma mixtum. The sequence continues at coordinate 312,602,031 of NC_143014.1, forward strand.
CAGGTTGGCAGGACAGCAATAATTGGGCCACAGAGAAAGGCCCTTGCTAAGGAATCAGCAAACTCATTTAACAGAATGCCCACGTGACCCGGTACCCAAAGCAACCGCACCGAATTTGGATGGAGCGGGATCAGCTGCCTAAAGAGGCGCAATACTCGAGACTCAGTGGATGATGATAATGGAGAGGGAACAGATAGAGTGTCCGTCATCACCATGACTTGGGAAACGGTAGTATCTAATTTACGTAAGGCTAAAATTTCTGCTAATAACTCGGCCAGATAAATGGGAGTGAAGTCAGGAAGACGGAGAGACAAGGACCATCCCAATGTAGGTGAAAAAATGCCCACACCTGTTTATTCACGATCCTGCGAGGCATCGGCAGCAATAAGAATATGAGACGGAAAGGACCTTAGGTGGTGCTGCGAGAAACCGTGAAGGAGAGGAAAGGGCTGCAGTTTTGCATTCGTTGAGAAAATGTCATCAGATGCGATCTTGACAGAAGGAGATGTGTTATACACTGGATGGTGATCTGTTAAATGAATGTTTAAGGAATCAAGGAGAGACTGCACGAAACATATCTGTGCAGTATGCAAACTAGACCAAGCGGAATTTAAGAAGACTGCAGGTCGAATAAGAAATATTATGCTGGAGGTGTGAAGAAGTTAGTTGCACAAAATTAAAAAGGTTTGGAGTGTTAAAAGGCGAAACCAGCTAATAAAGACGGAGTACGCGCCTCAAGGTGCAAGACAGGATTGGCTACATATTTTGGAAGTCCCAAACAGAGGCGCAACGCCTCACGCTCCAAGAGCACAAGAGGGCGAAGTTTATAGGCAGGACCTCCTGAGAATAAAACACAGCCGAACTCCAAAATTGGGCGGACATATATTTTATAGATCAGCAGGAGTATGTGCCTTCTAATGCCTAACCTAGCGCTCCAAAGCAGACGCAAGATGCCAATGGCCCGAACTCCTTTTGCAGGAACTTGCTCAATGTGTGCCCGCCAGGAAAGAGCAGTGTCGTATATCACTCCAAGATACATCACTGTTTGAACATGAGGAATTATGTTATTCCTATAAGCAACGCAGATATTTACAGAATGAGAAACCGGGACGACTAACAAAGCGCATTTCTTCACATTGAGGAACAGATGAATGCTTCCTAACCAGCTGTCAAAAATATTGAGGTAATTCAGCAAGGTTTGATAAAGAGAGTGAATATCACTTGCAGAGGCAAAAAATTCGATGTCATCGGCGTACACGCAAGTTTTCACATTATGGATGCATGGGATTGAGCTTAGAAAGATGTTAAAGAGAACAGGGCAAAGGGAAAGAACTGACCCTTGCGGTACACCTCTTGTCTGCCGAAATTTTCTACAAGAAACACCACTTCGGCAGCAACTAAATTCTCAGTTTTTTATGAAAGCAGAGGTCAAGGCTACGAAATAGTTTGGAAAATTAAGGTCCTGTAATCTGTGTAACAGCGTTGACTGCTCGACGCTGTCGTAGGCTTTAGTGATATCCAGAGGGACAAGCACGGCAAACTGTTTAGTGCTTCGAGCTAATTTAATACTTTAATAATAATTTAATCAGTATGAGCACACCAAATTGAACAGCCCGGCCTGAAACCAATTTGACAAGGATTCAAGAGATCATTTGCAGAAATGAAAGACATGACACGACGAAGCAGGGCCCGTTCCACCAATTTCACTAAATTCGATGTTAATGAAATCGGGCGTATCTTGTCTAAACTGGAACCCTCCCCTTGCTTTTTAAGTAGTGGACCTATTTCCGCAAGGCGCCGCTCGTGGGGTATCCAAGGGCCTTTAAGGGAATGGTTAACTAGAGCTAATAGGTCTTCTGGAGATTCGTTAAAATTTTCATCATAAACGCAGTGACCTTATCGAGGCCAGGAGCGGCTGGGGATAGGCGCAGAACAATTTGTGAAAGCTCAGGCATACTGACCTCAACAAAATCGCTTGAGATGCATGTGAATGCAGCTGGAGAACGAAGTGCAGATGTAAATCGACGTTCTAGGCCATACGCAATGCCTTCTAAGGCATTGGCGATGTCAGCAGGAGGCTGAACGAGGGATTCAATGTTGACAGCCGGCGGAATCACTTTTCTGCTCCTCATGGAATTAAACGAAGCCCGTTTATTTCGTGATTGTGAAAGAAAATCATAATGACTTGTAATATACTCCTCCTTCGCGCGAGAGACAGTGCACTCAAATGTTGCTGCGACATATTTATAATCCAACCAATTTTTTGGGCATTGAATTATGAGAAGTTTCTTCCAGGCTGCTTTCCGTCGTCTATAGGCACGCGTGCACTCAGCATTCCACCAATTATTGGCGATTGCACCTTGGTTCCGGTGACAAAGAATTCAGACTTTTGCCTTGCACGTTACAACACTGAGCATAGATGTGTAGCTTTGCATTCGGAACTTGCCTCGGTGCTTCGGTCTGAATTGATTGTGAGAGTTGATTTGAGGGTGTCTTTAAAGCGACTGTAATTTACGAAGGAGCGCTGTTGTCGTTCGGAAAGAGTTAACTTACACGCAAGCTTGAAATTAATCGGTAGATGATCACTGTTTGTTGCACAGTCAACAGGCGCCCAAGACGTGACAGAGACTCCTGGGGAGGAAAAAGTGAAGTCTAAGGCAGAGCGGCATTGACCACGTACAAATTTATTTATTTATTAGTACCTCAAAGGCCCACTAGGGACATTACATGAGCGGTGGGCATACATATCATTTAAATAAATCAGTGATGAATGATTTGAAGGATTCCAGGTCAGGATGGATGAAAGCTTCAGCGGACAGGTCGTTTCAGTCTCTTGCGGTCTGGGCGAAGAATGTATTCAGGTGCGCAGAAGTGGATGTTCGAGGTGTGTGAACAGCTTTCGCACGACTGATGCGAAGTGAAAGGCGGTGTGCAGGGGTGATAACGGAATGACTCAAATGCGAAACCTGTGGAAAAGGCAGAGTCTGGCTATTTTTCGACGTGATTCAAGGCGGGGTAGGTTAGCTTTTGTTTTCCGTGCTGTTACGCTCCTATGATATGATTAATCAGAATATACGAATCTTATCGCGCGGCTCTGGACGTACTCAAGGGTTTTGGCTAGGTTAATTTGTTGGGGGTCCCAGATTGAGCATGAATATTCAGGTTTAGGACGGACAAGAGTTGAATAGGCGGACAGTTTTACGGAAGCAGGTGCCAAACGCAAGTTACGCTTTAGATAACCAAGAACACGGTTAGTTTCGTTGGTTATGTTCATTATGTGGGTGGTCCAAGAGAAATCCTGTGTTAGCCTAATATCTAGATGTTTATATGAAGATGCGTGTGATATCATGGAACTACGAAGGGTGTAGTTAGGAGTAGGATACGATTGACGACGATGAAATGATACTAGCGTTGTTTCATTAACGTTTAAAGACATTAGCCAGTTTGCGCACCACTCTTCCACAAGTTTTATGTCGCACTGCAGATGGTAAGTGTCTCTGTTACAAGTGATGCTCCGGTAGATGACGCAGTCGTCGGTGAATAAACATACGGTGGAAGATAGATTACTTGGGAGGTCGTTGATATAAATTAAAAATAATAGAGGCCCTAAAACCGTGCCTTGTGGTACCCCGGAGGTAAGAGGGGAGATGGAAGATGCGTGATTGTTAGCTCATACAAACTGTTGGCGGTTAGTCAAAAAATTTCGGAGCCAATCATATACTAGTGGGTGGAGGTTTAGGCGCGAAAGTTTAAATAAGAGGCGTTGATGGGAACTTGGTCGAAATGTGGGGATTCCTGAATTGTTGCAGACAATGGTGTTGTCGCAAACCCATTCAAATAGTCTAGAGCCGAAGCAATGTGTTTTAAACCCCCCGTCACGTGGTGCGAATTGAAATCCCCAGCTAATAAAACCTGAGATCGGCTACTAGACATGAGTGAGTCAAGGGGCCGAGTGTCGTGCACACCTGAACGGAAATATGCATTAGCTACTGTAAAGGGCTGTTGACCTGGGATATTGAGATTAACCGCAAGGATTTCACGTTGGTTTTCCGCATACTTAAAAGAAATGGATGCCCTGTGGCAAACCTTTCAAGAAATTAGCACTAACAGCCCTTGTGAAAACCTGTCAAGCCGGAACGAACGGTAATGTTTGAGATGAAAATTGAAATCTGTAGTAAGCCAAGTTTCCTGTAACACAATTAAATCCGGTAGAAGTTGATTGCATAGACATTTTAAATCTGTTGAAGCTGAGAATATAGATCGGCAATTCCACTGGAGTACACTTAACGACCCTATCTTGGCGGGATTGCCACAGCGGCAACTGCCGTGTCTAGAATCCTGGTCTAGGCATTTTGACTAGCGTGATTTTTCTTTGAGTTGGACTGGGGACAAGATGAACCTGCAATACTTAAAGGAGATAATAAGTACAGAAAGTTGGGCTAGTTGGTGTGTACTCATAGTTAGCAGCGCAAAAAAACGAGGACCAAAGCGAACGAGGAGACACAACACAAGCGCAGACTATCAACTGAATTTTTATTCACGAAAAAGAAGCTTTAAAGGCGTTAGAAAATACAAACTTGAAACACAACAATCACTACCACGCGTGCAAAGGAACCCTATGACATATCATACCTGCGTGAAATAAGAACACAATAACAGGATAACAAATGCAATCGCATCAGGCCAACCCCCCGTACTGTCTACTCGTGCTCAAGAAACTGCGCAGAAAAGGAACCTCCTTTTCCTGCAGGCTGACCGACGGTGATGCAGCACACGCTTCTCCTTTTTTAATCAAGTAAGCTTCTATCATCTCGCTGCAAACCTTATTTCTGTGCCCTGTGAATTCCCTATGTCCACGGCATTTCACATCGCCTAAAGAAAGTGGGGGCGAGGTACGGGGTGAACGTTGTTTACACTGCGAAGAATAAGCTTGCTGGTGTGTGCAGTGCCGTGCGAAAAAAGCTTGAGCATGGTGGTGTCCGCGGGAGCGGTAAATGCACGATAGCCCACAGAAAAAGGATCACAGATTGTGACACAGGTGTTGTATATCGCATTCCGCTTTCCTGTGGTAAGAATGACATCGGCCAGACCGGTCGTTGTATCAATGAGCGTTTAGCGGAACACCGGAGATCATTGAAAGGTGCTGTGTCTTCCAACCTCTCCTTGCATTGCAGGGATTGCAAAGACTGCTTTCCCCACCTAGATAGGACAAATATCTTGTTCAGGCACAGAGATAAGGTATGCCGGGAGATGATAGAAGCTTACTTGATTAAAAAAGGAGAAGCGTGTGCCACATCACCGTCGGTCAGCCTGCAGGAAAAGGAGGTTCCTTTTCTGCGCAGTTTCTTGAGCACGAGTAGACAGTACGGGGGGTTGGCCTGATGCGATTGCATTTGTTATCCTGTTGTTGTGTTCTTATTTCATGCAGGTACGATATGTCATAGGGTTCCTTTGCACGCGTCGTAGTGATTGTTGTGTTTCAATTTTGTATTTTCTAACGCCTTTAAAGCTTCGTTTTCGTGAATAAAAATTCAGTTGATAGTCCGCGCTTGTGCTGTGTCTCCTCGTTCGCTTTGGTCCTCATTTTTTGCGCTGCTGACTATGAACTTAAAGGAGACCCACTTCGTTTTTGGGCGCGGATATCAAATTCCATCACAGCACATTCAACAGAGGATGCGTCCATAACGTTGTTAGGGAGAGATACTTCAGAAGTCGTTTGTCGCTCATGTTGACTTTGGCCCTGCGGAGCGCTATTGATGACCACAGATGGTGGAGGAGCTTCCGAAACCACAAAGGACAAGAGCGGAGCGGTGGGTAGCGGCAGCAGATTGGGCATGTGGGTAGCTATGACCTGGGAAATGCACGTGGATACGGTTTCCATAATGCGCTCCATTGCATTTGTCATAGCTTTTTTCAACCGCCGCTGTGATTGCCTGTGACCAAGAGGCATCCATTACGGGTGGGCATTTGGCAGCCACACTAGAATAGTCTGAGGCTCTCTCCTTTGACTACGGCAAAGGCTTCTCGTCGCGTGCATCGGCGTTTATCAATTAGCTCCAGAACTTGAACTTCTTGAGCTCGTGCGGGACAGTCAGGCGTGTTAGCAGAGTGGGCACAGACATTTCTCTTGCTGTTCGGGAAACTCCTCTGTTGCTTGACTTTCGCCGCGTGCACAGTAACGTAAGCCCGATTAGCAGGCTTTGCCGCTGTGGCCAAATCTCCAGCAGTCCTGACACTGAAGGGGCCAAGAGTTAAATTCATACACTCGAGAGACCAGTGGCCACACTTTTATCTCTGAAGGGCACACTATTCCTGCAAATGTGGCTATGACGGACTCTGTAGGAATTTTTACACCGTCTACTATTCTGCTGCAGCGATGGGCAGCAATGACGCATGCAGACGAGAGGTTCTCAAGCGTTTCCAAAGGGCTCAATCGAGAGTCGACGCCGCGGACTAAGCCCTTGGAACACGCCAGATCAGGCGGTATGAATGCGCTCACTAGGTGGTCTGCGAAGGAGGTAAACTTCAAGAGGCCGGAGTCACAATCCTTGTCCGGTGACTTGCACAATATCCCAACCCTGCTGAACTGCCGCACATCTGTGATCCGCATGTAGTGAGGTGCTGAAGTCTGAAGGGCCGCCTGTACTGCCTCTGGGTTGTTCAAAGGAGTCGTGCCTCCATCGGAAGGAACTAAAGCCACAGGAATGCTGGTTACTCCACTGTGAAAAAAGACATCAATGAGGAGCTGGTCCTGAGGAAGAGAGGCCGACCAAGGGGAAAACCCCCGGCCGGGAGAAGAGGTATACATCAAGCCTTCGTCCCGCGCCCAGCCACCCTGGAACAGGAGCAGGCACAGAAAAGAAGAAGGAGAATTTGGGCAAGCTGGCACAACATCGAGAGGTACTTAGCCGCTACCCCGCAGCAGGACAAAAGAGAAACCGTGCGCCAGCAGCGTAGACATGCAGAGAGGGCAGAGAAGCTTCCCTCTCTACCGGAAGCTTGAAAGAACGCTACATCATCTTCATCCATAAGAAATGGGACGTCACGCACATGAAAAATTACAGACCAATCAGCTTGCTGCCTGTAGCCTACAAAGCGTTCACTAAAGTAATCGCTAATAGAGTGAACCGCCATAGAATTCAATCAAGCAATGGCTAGGCAGGTTTTTGCATAGGGTAGATGACAGTAGACCACATTCACCCTATCAGTCAAGTGATAGAGAAAAGCGCAGAATATAACCAACTCCCATATATCAGACAAGGAAAGGGGAATGAGGGGCTCGTTATAAATATCAGAGAAGCCAACAGCCACAGAAACCAAGGGGCACAGGGGATTTTTAATTTATTTATTTTGTGGTGTTGATCAATTTATAATATTACTCAATATGTTATCGCTTAAAGCTAATTGATTAGAAAAGCAGAAGAAAAGACAACCACATGCCGCCGGTGGGATCCGAACCCACGACCTCCGAATATCAGGTGTTTCAGTGAACACTTTCGAAAATTTTCAAAAATAGGCCTTTTGGGGTAAAAATATGGCTTTCGCGGCATAGCATTACTAGTTTTGGCGTACACCAGAAATCTGATGAATCGTGTTGATTAGATAGCTGGTGAACTAATTTTTGATAAAAAAAACATTTTAACTAGTAGACAAGCGCCTAGGTGCAATTAGAGACCTGTAACGGTCGTTAGTAATAGCCATAAAAGTTTTTAGAACTGCGAAAACGCTATTATCCTTGGCGCTGTGGAGCGACAAAATTTGGCTTTTTCGACTAGTTACGCGCTCTGGAGGGGTTTGCATTGCTTGCATGCTTTCCAAAGCGCATGTATTTTCGCATGATGCACCCAGATTTTGTCGAGCCACAGCAGGGAAGGTAATCGCATTTTCGAAATTCTAAAAACTGGCATGGCTATTACTAAAGGCCGGCTACAAATCTCTAATTGCAACTAGGCGCCAACTCTACTATGGTTAAAAAAAAATAATTATTAAAATTTACTTAACCAGCTTGCTGCTCAAGGCAATTGGCTGGTTTTCTGGTGTACGCCAACACTGGCAATACTATTCCGCAAAAGATATATTTTTGCCTCAAAAAGCCCATTTTTGACATTTTTTCAACGTTCTCTGAAACACCCGGTATAGCCTTTATCGATTACGAGAAAGCATTTGACTCAGAAACATAAAAAGTTAGCTTTTCAAAGTCAGCAATAAAAAAAAATGTAGGTGACATTTAAGCTCCGCCTTAGGAGCATAACGGGATAGCTTTAATGGGTCATTTCTCATATATGCACAGCTGGTCATTCTCTACTTGACATTAATAGATCCCTGAGAGTACCCAGACCGCTCCTGTCCCGGCACAGTTGTGCAGCGGTTCAGCGATGCGCCACTGCCCTGCGATGGCAGGTGCTGCCACCGGTGGGGCTTGTGTGACCCAGGTTGCTCTTCCTGGGCAGCCTCTGGTGACCAGTCATTAATTTAAGTGACACCTGCGATGGTATTTTGCTTCACTGGGGAATTTTCGCAGATTTTTCGCTCACGGTCAAGACGCCGACGCTGACATTGACACCAGGTTTACTGCGCCACGAGCTTCTTAACGCTATCGCGTTAAAATTCCAATACGGGAGGGTGTCAGGCAGGGGCACACGATTTCGCCAATGCTATTCGCCGCCTGTTTACAGGAAATGTTCCGAGGTCTGGATTGGAAACAGTTGGGTATAATAGTTGATGGAGAATACCTGAGTAATCTGCGATTCACTGATCAGATTACCTTGCTAAGTCACTCAGGAAATGGAGGAGGAGGAACACTACTAAAAAGAAAGGGACTTGTGCGAGCCCATGGGTGGTGTCATCATTCCAGGGTTCCACTAGATTGAGCTTTCCTGCGAACCTGTTGTATGAGGGCCCGTTGGCCCTTCACGTTATCGTTCGTCAGCAGCGCTTCCCACCGCTCAAAAGACGTGTTTTCGGTGTGCAGAGTGTTCGGTTTGACCCCCCATACCCACGGAATGTGGAAGGGTGTAGGGCGGGGCTGGCACCAGGGGCTTGCGTCGGTGTATAATGTAGGGTGTATCAGGTGTAGTCTATGGAGGTTTGGAAATGTGTTAGTCTGTGTCTGCCGCCAAGAGACGGCAGCTGGGGTGTGTAATTTCCTATGAGGGGGGAGGGGGAAGTGTCTCCTTTGAAGACGCTGAAACTCGGGGCCTTATACCTGCAAGGCAGAGGGGTAAATGCGGGCACGATGATGCCGGTTGATGATGCCTCTAGCTAGAACATGTGCCCTCTCGTTTCCCTTCAATCCCTCGTGGCCTGGGGCCCAGTTGATTTGGTGGTGCTTGGTGAGGGGTGTAGTGCCCATGAGCCGGCTGACGTGCTTGCGGAACACGGCCTCTCAGGAAGTGTTGTGAGTCTGTTATCACATGAGCACTTTGGCCTTGGGACTCTAATGCCTAAATGGCAATGGCCACAGCGGTAGTCTCCGCGGCTGTTGGGGTTTCGGCTGCTACAGAAGTAGTGAATAGAGAGGAGAAGCGGTGGTCCACTGCATCTACTGCGTGCTTGTCATAGTAGGGGTATGCCGGGGCGTCCACATAAACCAGGTTCCGGGAATTGGCTAGGCGTCGGAGTAGCTAGGATACTCGCGCTCGTCGCCTGCCTCTGTAAACGTCTTTAAGCATATGTTAGGGCCTCGGAGCCATGCTGATATATTTTCTGTTTTGTTTTGCCAGGGGGGATTGAGCATACAGCGCGCGGATTTTCGCAACTGTGCCTACTGGGCGTAGGATAGCTCGTCCAGCTTGGGTGGTCTGAAGTCTTAGTGTTTGATATGCACGATCATGCACGGATGGCTTCTCTTACTTCCGTAAAGGTGTTGAAGATTCCCAGGGCGGTAAGACGTTCCGTCGAGGTGTTTTAGGAAGGTTACGGACTCTCTTGTATACACCCCTATGATGGTGTCAACTTGCTGCTCTTCTCCCTTTGTTAGCGTGTGAAAGGGTATTCCATATGTTATTCGTATAAGTACCAGTGCTCCTAAGTACCACTGTCTTCTCGCATTCCTTGGCGATGCCTCGTAATGCGGCTGATCATGCGAACTATCTGGTCTGTGGTGGTGAGTCTGGATGGTGTAGGTGAAACGGAGGTTGCTCTGTATCCAGAGACCAAGAATGCGGATCAGGTTAACTTTCCTGGTGGCTTCACCGTCCATCGTAAGGTTGACGGAACTTGGAGAGACGTATCTCGGGCCATGTACTCGTATGACGTCCGATTTCTCCGGGGCGCTGTTGAGGCCGCTTTGAGAGGCGAAGTCCTCGACGACCCGTGCGGCTGAATGTAGGGTGGTTTCTTTTTGGCCCAGGGAACTCTTTGTGGCCCATATCGTTATATCATCCACGTATATGGTAAAGCCTATATTTGGCAGTGATTGTAGTGCACTCGACAGCCTGAGCATAGAAATGTTGAAAAGCAGGGGAGAACTGATAGCTCCCTGAGGTGTGCCTTTGTGTGGCATATCGCTGACGTCGGAGCGGGTTTTGACCGATGTCTATTGTGGCCGTGCGGCCCGTCAGGAACGCACGCACATAAGCAAAGACCTTTTCGCCGCCGTTAAGGTCATTTATGGCTTGAAGGATCGCCTCGTGGGATATGTTGTCGAAGGTGCCCTTTAAATATAAGGCCAAGATGAGACGTTCTTGACCCCTGGGGATGTTGGTAAGCACTTCTCGCAGGAGCTGGAAGGCGTTGTGGGCAGCAAGCCCTGGACTGAATCCAACCATCGTAGGGGGGAAGAGATCATTGTCTTCAATATAATTTTGGAGGCGGGTGTTGATGACCCGTTCATAGAGTTTTCCCAAACACGATGTTAGGGAGATAGGCCGGAGGGAATCAAGTGACGGTCGCTTGCCGCGCTTGGGAACGGTGATAATTTCAACATGTCATCAATCCTGAGGTATAATTCCCTTCTCTCCGCATTCATCTGCCTTCAAGAAATAGGGACACAATCCGCCACCATAAGAGTCTACTACCAAATTTTTAATCCGGATTCACCACCCGTCGCGGTGGATGTATCAAAATCCATAGCCTCAGGGCCCACTCCACCTCAGTTACCGGGATTAACCACGTATTGCTGGAAGTCTTCCCACAAAAGCCGGGCAAACACAGCACATTTATATTAAACCTATACACCCCACCTCGTGCGCAACAAGAACAATTTGGAAACGTACCTCAGGAATGTGCTCGAATAGTGGGCAATAACCAGCTTGTAGTGCTAGGCGACCTGAACACCCCCCATAAGGCCTGGCGGTATACAAAGGACACAAGAAAAGGCATCTCCCTGGTGGAAGCAGCAGACAGGGAAGGCGTCAGGCTAGCCATGGACTTTACAACACCTACCAGAATCGACAACAGTGTGTGCAGAGACACCACTCCTGATCTTTTTTTTTTTCGAAGAACACTACTAACGTCACATGGACCAACCTCAGTGAGACCCTTGGGAGAGATCATTACTTCCTGAGTACAGCAATCTCCACTCCCAACCGTCGGGGATACGAAGATCTCTAATTGGAAAACGTTTCGTAAATTCCCCCCCCCCCCCTCACCCGAAGGAAGGATCACGAACATAACAGTGGACACAACACATACGAGATACTCATGCTTCCGCTACTCAAACCATAAAACGCACGGTTGCCACTCCGGAAGTTGATCGACGTCTTCTACAGTTGCGAGAGACGAGAAAAAAAACTTTTAAGACGTTATAAACAGCAGAGACTCAATAAACAACACCACCTGCGCATTGCCTTCATCATAGAGGGAGATCTGTAATATTCCACCCAACTGGCCCAATAGAACTGTATACAGTTCTGTATCTCCTTGAAAGCAACCCTCAGTGCTGCTCAAACCTGATCCATCTTCCGCAGTCTCACTGAACGTGAAAAAGACAAATCGGCCTCAGATTGTACCCTCCAAACGATGGCTCAACAATTCTATGGGACCGACAAGGAACTCACGGACGCTTTGTGGACGCGTCACATTGGCGACACTCCGATACCACTTTGTCCAAGCACCTACAACGGTCTTCCAAACCCCACACTTGATGCCCCAACAACAATAGCCGAGGTGCAAGCCGAGGCCCGTGCATCGCAGAGAAACACCGCTCCTGGAGCGGATAAAATCACAAACGCTATTATTCGTCTTTCGTTACAGGCGCGAAAAAAGACACAACACAAGGCAAAAAGACGGGGCGAAGCACCCCTCACAACAGATTTGTTCTAAGGTAATACGGTTCGGGTAGCATGGCCAGTTGTTGCATCACCAAGGGAGCTCGTCCGGGATGAGGGACAGTCTGAAGCTTCGAAGGTTGGGGATACGAAAACAAGCAGGTTTAATGGCACTTTTTTAAGACACTTATTTACATAAAGAAGGAAAAGAGCAAAGAAACAAAAATTAACAGTTCATAGCGTCGAGCGTCTGGATGAGCCTATTACCCAAGGCCCGGAGCCACTGGATGAACCTATTACCCAAGGTTCAGAGCCTCTGGATGAACCTATTACTCAAGGTTCAGAGTCTCTGTATGAACCTATTACCCAAGGTTCAGAGCCTTCGTGCTCACTTTGGTCGCAG